>NW_022437138.1:661408-715640 GCF_009761245.1 Sapajus apella
GGGGGATGGTAGAAGATAAACATATAGATGAATGGATGGATGAATGGGTGGGAGATGGTGGAGGATGGACATATAGATGGATGGGTGGGTGGGGGAATGGGGGATGGTAGAGGATGGACATATAGATGAATGGATGGATGGGTGTGTGGGGGGATGGTGGAGGATGGATATATAGGTGAGTGGATGGATGTACTGGTTGGGGGATGGTGGAGGATAACATATAGATGAATAGATGGATGGGCAGGTGGGTGGCGGGATGGACAGAGAGATGAACTGATAGATGGGGGATGGTGGGGGATGGACTGAGCAATGGATGGATGGGTGGGTGGGGAAATGGTGGAAGATGGACAGACAGATGGACAGATGGGGGAAGGTGGGGTATGGACAGACAAATGGGTGAATGGATGGGCAGGTGGTGAAGTGTTAGAAGGGTGGATGGCTAGATGGATGACTGGATGGGTTTATAGGTGAATGAATGGATAGATGAATAGTAGATTCGTGGGTGGGTAGCTGGAGGGATGGGAGGAGGCCAGATAGAAGTGGGTGTAACTGAGTGAGTGAACGAGTATGGACAGGAGGCGGGCCGGGCGCGGTGGCTCAAGCCTGTAATCCCAGCACTTTGGGAGGCCGAGGCGGGTGGATCACAAGGTCAAGAGATCGAGACCATCCTGGTCAACATGGTGAAACCCCGTCTCTACTAAAAATACAAAAAAATTAGCTGGGCATGGTGGTGCGTGCCTGTAATCCCAGCTACTCAGGAGGCTGAGGCAGGAGAATTGCCTGAACCCAGGAGGCGGAGGTTGCAGTGAGCCGAGATCGTGCCATTGCACTCCAGCCTGGGTAACAAGAGGGAAACTCCGTCTCAAAAAAAAAAAAAGAAAAGAAAATGAGGGGAAATGGGAGGATGGGTGAATGGTGGCTAGTTGGATGGGAAGGTGGCTGGATGCATGTGGGTGGTGTTGGAGGAATAAAACGGTGGTGGGATAATGTGTAGGAGGGTGGGCAGATGGGATGCTGACGGCTGGGTGGATGGAGGAGTGGATGAAGGAGAAAACAGAGTGGGGTGCATGAATGGAAGGGTGGAGGGCTGTGTGGGGGCCGGTGGGCAGGAAGGAAGTGCTGGAACCCCATTAAGTGGAGAAAGCCCCAGCCCCCAAGCCCTCTGGGGCAAACCACGGTCAACATGCACTGTCAGGAACACAAAAGCATGGTGAGGAACCTGAGCGCAGAAGCTAAATCCTTTCCCTGAAACCGAAGCTGACATTTGACGTCTTCTTGCCGACCCAGACATTCCTCCTCAGGAGGGCTGCCAGAGCCTTGCTCTGGAAAATGAAATTATGGGGCCTGAGTCCAACGTGGGTTGAGGAATTAGAGGAATTTCCGAAGGGTCAGGCCAGTGAGGGGTGGCAGGCAGGGCCTGGCTCCCGTCCTGACCCCTTGCCAGCTGTCTACCAGAGCACAGCCAGGGCTGCGCTGGCCCCTGTGAGGGGAGAGAGGGGACTGGTGACCACCGAGACTCCTCCCATAACCCCTACCCCCACCCCAACGAGGAGGAAATGATGCCAGAGTGGCCTGGCAGGAATTGGACCCAGGCCCAGCAACCGCCTTCTGCCTAGGAGGACATCCTGGGAGCTGCCAACACAAAGACTTGCTCCCCACCCCAGCTGGCCAGGCCTTGTGGGGGCCCCATCTTTACCCTGTTGCCCCTACTGTGGTCAGATGGTGCCCAAAGCCTTGCGGGTAGTTTCTGGCCAACCCCACTGCCCGGGCACTCTTCCCAGGCTGGGACAGGGCCAGAGCTGGGGGCCTGGGGTGTGGGGTTCACAGGGCGGAGTCCACGTCCATCTGTGCCAAGGTCAGGACCACAGTCCCTTGCAGTCTGTGTTGGGCCCAGGGTGCCTGGGCTGGGGACAATGGTTCTCAGCCTCTAAGCAGCAGAAGGAACCCTCAAGGAAAGATGTACAAGCATTACTTTGTGAGAATGAAACTTTCCATATATCCAAAAAAAAGGGGTCACATAGTGTGGTCATGTTTTTTAAAGAATTGATACCATTTACAGCAACACATGTAGTGAGCGTTTTGACGAACTGACAAGTACCGGTGTTACTCCTAGACCGTGACTCCGGCACAGTGAGCCTGGCGTGGGGCGTGTAGGACCCATCACACTAGGCTCCACTTCTGCGCATTTGTAATTTTCAATAATAGAAGCAGCAGCCACAAAGAAAATCATAAGATAGTCGACGTGCTGGAATCAAGCATTTGTAACACCCAACAACAAAGTGACGTCCTCAGCCCATTAGGTGCTCTCATAGGCTGCTCCAGAGCCCCACAGTCCTGCCTGTGTGCCGTTTCTCGAAGCACGGGCCACTGGCATAATCAGAATCTCAGCAGAAAATGGACAAACCAGACACCCTTCCTACCAGCCAGGCAAGTGAGAGCAGAGGTCACGGACTAATCTCCCCAGGGACCAGGGCGGTGCCCATTGTCAGAGAGCCATAATCAGATTCAGTCTGGAAATCTGATTTCCCCAGCAGAGGCGGCAGACCAGGCTGGATGAGACGCCATCAGAGGATTGGGTAGAGGGACAGAGATGGCTTCTCAGTGACCGCCTTCAGCTCCCCAGCTGTCCACATGGTCACTAAACGGCACTCGCAGATCATGTGAGGGACAACTCCCGTGTCCAGGGAGAATACTCAGAAAGGGCCTCTTCCCACGGGGCTCCTGCCCTGCGCTAAAGCAGTGCCCAAGGCCAAGGGTGGGCAGGACCAAAGCAACGCTGGTCAGCCCCAGGGGGCCTGCTGGATGGGAGGTCCAAGGAGACCAGGGGCTGTGTGGGGCTGATACAGAAGCTGGGGGTCCAGTCAAGGCAGGGACACTGCTGGGGGCCAGGGAGCTGGGCAGCCTAGGTTGGGCAAGGGCTCGTTCTAGGGACTGTCAGCGGCAGAACAAGCCCAGTGATTGCAGGCAGGACAGGACAGGACAGGTGAGCAGGTAGGGCAGGCAAGTGTCCCAGCAACTGTCCCTTCTCTATAGGAGGCATGAACCACAGGGAGCCCTGCTGGAGCTCCATGAAGAGTCTGGGCTTAAGATTCCCAGCCAGCAGGTCACAGACCCTGCTCCCTGTGCCATCAGCAGCATCCTGTAAATCTCCTTGGTCTGAGAACTGCCTCTCCGTGAGGACACATGGGATGGGGTGGAAAGGAGTCCTTCAGGTCCCAATTCGGAGCAGCCCCCAATACCCTTCCTGTGACTGACCCAGACTCCAGCTACAGCTGCAGCAGTGGGTGGCAGCTGTCCCCTACGGTGGCAGACTCCAAGCCAGGGAGTTCTGGCAGTGAGGGGCCACCTTCTCTGGGCTCCCTGCTGCAGCCCGCCCAGGGTGCCACCAAGGACTCAAAGGCTGGGGAGCTCCAGGGAGACAGCTGCAGGGACTGCCAGCACAGCGTCCTCTCCTCTGCACCCTTGGCCCACTCAATCCACCCCGAATGATGAACATGAAGTAGGGGTATGCAGGGGTGTGGAGAGGTGTGGTGCCCCACTGAGTGGGCCAGGCACCTGCGGCTGTAGCCGGCCCATTGCCTCCACGGCCTCCAGAATGGGCACTCCACAAGGTCCTTGTGGCTCAGGCCCCTGCATCAGAGAGCGCAGGTGCAGTGGAGGTGGGGGGTGTTACAGGCCGCAGACATGGAGCTGAGTCCGGTCCTCTGTGCTCTGCGGTGGGCACAGGGACCAAAGCATCCCTGAGGAGGAAACTGACAGGGCTCACAGCTAGACTGGGACCAGAGGCAGACAGGCAGTGCCTGGGAGCCCTGCCCTACCACGCCCTATGGCCCCTCTGAGGCACTGTAGGGGACAGCTGTCCAGCAGGCTGAGGGGCCTCAGAAGGCAGCTGCAGCAGTCGCTACGCTGGCCACCGGCCTGAGCGCACAGGGCCCTCTGCCTGCAACGCCTGTCCCTCCCCGCCCCAAGACAGTGGGTAGACCCCTTCTTCCCAGCCCCTCTATCACCATGGCAACGCACAGGCTTCTCCTGAAGGACAGAGCCTCTTTGTGGCGACACAAAGCCCCTTTGAGGGGAGGTGGGGGTGCAGCCCCTGGGAGCCTATGGCCAAAGGGCCCCTGGGGGGTAAAGCGGGGCCCTCCAGCCCAGCCCCCATCTCAGGTTGCGGAGCCAAGGAAGCTGAGATAGGAGAGCCTTGTGGTTAGGGACTGGGACCGGGTGCTGCCTACCCCAGCTGCCCACCCAGAATGGTCTCTGGGTGGATGAGCCGGACAGCCTGGGAGGCCAGGCTGGGCAGAGACAGCACTGAGGAGCCTCTCTGCAGGGGCTCGGGGGTTCCCACTTTCTCCCCTGTTGTTTTGACAAAGAACACAGTCTGCTTAGATCAACGGAAAATGGCACTGGCAGGGGAGCTCCTGCCAGTCAGGAAACACCCAGGCCGGCTGCAGAAACAGTGCCTGGTGGGAGATGGGGGCAGGAAGTCCTCCATGGGAGGGCAGGCAGGGGCCGTGAGATGGCACGTGAGACGGTGGGAGGTCTGGCACCAGGTGTGCCGAGAGGCTGGGCCCGGGACCTGGGCCCTACCCAGTTCATTGTCCTCTTACTTCTCTGGCCTCAGCCTCCGTCTTCACGTGTCCGTCCAGGGTAGTATGTCGCTGGCCTTGCTGCAGCCACAACTCTGGGACAGGCCAGTTGGGTAACAGAGAACCTCACCATGGCTTGCCTTGTTCCAGGGCTGGGGAGGACGATGTGGGTCCTTGGCATGGTGACAGCATGGCTGTCCCAGCCATGCTCCAGCCCCACAGCCAGGGAGGGAGAGGAGGCCAGGCCACATTTCCCCAGACTCCCAGCCCCAGAGCTCTTCCTGTCCTGGCCTGAGGGTCCCTGCCCACCCAGCCGACTGCTGCTGACCAGGCGCCTGGCAGCTCCCTGCATGTGGGCGCCCTGCCCAGAGGCCCTCCCCAGGCGACCTCAGTCTGACCCGCAGCAGCTTTGCTAACTAAGCCCCTGGAGTGGGGGGGTCATTGGCCCCCTGTGGCAGCACGAGGCGGTGCTAGCCCCGGGAGAGAGCCATCCTTTGTAGACAAATCTACCAGGGAGTGGGGCCAACAGGCTGCCCCCATACAGCAATGCCTGGGTCAGCAAGCACTCCCTGTACCACCCACGGAGGCTCCCACCACACCACTACCAGCCTGCCTTCCCCATTAGTATTAGGCTCTCTGCTGACACCTGGGGGCACAGAGGTGGGGGTTGGGACTCTCCAGCTGCTGTGGCAGGGAGCAGCCATAGGGTGGTTGCTGTGGTGGATGGAGGCCATGTGGTTCAGAATGGATCACAGGAAGGTGTGGGTGTGAGAATAAGTTTGGGCTGACCGCAAGGGCAGGCCTGGGCAGCTGGAGGGAAGGGCTGGGACCGTGAGTGGGCGAGTGCAATGGGGGTCTGTGAGGCTGAAGAGGCTGAGGGACCACTAGATGAATGAGGTTCTGGGAGAGAGGGATTCAGGCTGGAGACAGAACCACTGGCAGCTTCAGCCTATGAAGCCCAGAGACAAGACAGGTGCAAACCCAACGCCTCCTCCAAAGGATCCCCCCGTCCTTCTAGAACAAGGGGATAAAGTCACTTTCCCAGTCATCACCTTCCCTGCACTGGAAGGGGCAGAACCAGGACCCAGCTCTGAGAGGTGAGCCTCAGGAAGGAGGCAATGCTACCATCCCTTGGGGACAACAGCCTGTCTCCTGAAAATCCTAAGACTCTTAGGAAAGGTGCTCCTCACTGTGCCCTTTTCCCACCAGCACATCAGAGGAACCAGTGGTGCGAGATCTTGACCCAGCATGAAGTAGAGGCCACCCCATCATATGCAGGGAGGTTCCACATCCCCTTTGGTCTGCCCTTGCCCCAGGGTCCTGTGTGTGGCCTCTGGCCAGTGCTGGCTGCTCCTAGGGCACCTGAGGCACAGCCCATCCCTCCCAGAGCCTGAGCTGGACACTGGATTTGCCGCTCCCACCCCCCTCCCCTGCTGGGAGCCAGCTCCACTCTGGAGTGCCCATGGCAACAGGCCTAGACACCAACCTCCAGCAAGTGCGCAAAGTTCCGCCTTTCATATGCAAGCAACGCAGAGGGCCGGGCAGGGGGCTGCACCACCCCATCCAGGGCAGATTCCAGGCCCTGCAGCCTCCCATCTGGCTCCCACCCCACATACCAGGAGAGCCTGAGGATTGGACTGTGTATCCAGTGTCCGACACAGAGGTGGGAACCCTGCAGAGGGAAGCACTGACAGTTTGGGGCCCTCCTGAAAGCCACCCACACTGCTATGGTGTGAATACTGGTATCGCCCAAATTCACATTAAAACCTAATCTCCAATCTGAAATTATCAAGAGATAGGGCCTTTAAGAGGTGATTAGTGTCCTTAAGTGCCCTTATAAAAGTGGCCCTTGCCGGGCGCGGTGGCTCAAGCCTGTAATCCCAGCACTTTGGGAGGCCGAGGCGGGTGGATCACAAGGTCAAGAGACTGAGACCATCCTGGTCAACATGGTGAAACCCCATCTCTAGTAAAAATACAAAAAACATTAGCTGGGCATGGTGGCGTGTGCCTGTAGTCCCAGCTACTCAGGAGGTTGAGGCAGGAGAATTGCCTGAACCCAGGAGGCGGAGATTGCGGTGGCCCTTGGGGGCCATGAGAGGACACACTGAAGTTGCCAGCTACGAACAACCCTCACCAGACATGGAATCTGGTGGTGCCTTGATCTTAGACTTAGCCTCCAGCACCGTGAGCAATAAGTTTCTATTATTATTACTATTATTTTGAGACAGAGTTTCACTCTTGTTGCCCAGGCTGCAGTGCAATGGCATGATCTTGGCTCACCGCAACCTCCGCCTCCCAGGTTCAAGAGATTCTCCTGCTTCAGCCTCCTGAGTAGCTGGGATTACAGGCATGCACCACCACACACTGCTAATTTTTTGTATTTTTAGTAGAGACAGGGTTTCTCCATGTTGGTCAGGCTGGTCTTGAACTCCTGACCTCAGGTGATCCACCCACCTCGGCCTCCCAAAGTGCTGGGATTACAGTCGTGAGCCACTGCGTCCGGCAGTTTTTATTGTTTATAAAGGACTCCGTCTAAGGTATTTGGTGACAGATTGTGAATAAACTAAGACACACACAAGCACACACACAAGCACACCACACACAGGGACCCAGAGATGACCCATGGGCACACACACCGGCAGGGACACTCCTCCACACCCATGTGGCTGCTGCTTATCCCATCTAGAAGTTCTGACAGGCCCTTTGTGGGGTGGGAGATATCTTGGCTCCTGGTGAGGGTCAGCATGCTTGGTAGACCCCATTCTTGTCTTGAATAGCAGGCAAGGCAGACCCCTCTGAGACCCCTAGACCAAGTCAAGCCTGCCCCTAACACCACAATCTGCAGGACCCCCTACCTCTAATCCCATACGAGGTTCCTCTGGGACAGGTGGGAGTGGCTGGGCCTATGGACCCCGAGCTTGCACAGACTCACCTGCAGGGATAAGCACATCTTACAGCACCCTAGTGCCCAGGGAAGACGCTTCCACTGTGGGAGGACTCAGAAAGCCGCCTCCCACTCAGTCACATTTAGTGCATTTCTTAGGAAACAGCTGGTATGTGCCCTAGAAGGTTAAAGACAGCGTTCAACTGAACTGGGAGTAAACAAACCATAATGAAAAGGAGCTGCCATAAATAGTGAGGATCCCATGGAGATCTTAAAGAAAAACTTGGCAGAGGCAGTCAACAGCAGACAGGACACTGCAGAAAACACACAGTGTGAGGCTGGAGAAAGCACACGAAGATGGTCCCCGCAGCCCCAACAGCAAACGGGAGAGATGACAAGAGGATGGTGGGAGCCACAGAAGACAGAGCCCAGGGCCAAACTTCCACATGACAGGAGTTCCCAGAGGGGAAACTGACAGACAGTGCTCTTCCAACCACAGAAGCCACCTCAACAGGAGCGCGCCCAGTGGGGCTGTCAGCGTCGGGGCTGGAATATGAGTTAGGGCGTGAGCTTTCTGTCCAGAAAAGAAGCCCAGGAAATCAAAGATGTATCTATCTCTGGATTTTACAATTCAGTCTCATTTCCTCTGGCTCCTAAATGTGCTGTGTCCACTCCGAGGTATAGGGAGGAGGCCTGCCCAGCCCTGACCTGCAGGCTGCACTGAAGGCTGGGCCATTCCGCACCAAGCTGTCCACAGGCCTGCAGGGGCCGTGTGCGGTCCCTCTGTAAATGTCAGCCTCAACATGCTGCTGCTTGCTGCCTGGCTCCCGTCTCTCACAGCTCAGACGCTGTTTTACGATAAGGAAGAGCTGACAGCTTTGTTAAAACAAACAAACGCCTCTCCTCTTTACTTGAGATCTTTTAAAAAGTTAACCTCGCTCTGAAATCCCATAAGGAAAAATTATGGTGAGGTTTCTGGATTTTCAGAGGCAGCAAACTTATCTCACCTAGAGCTCTGGACTACCCAGAGAAGCACTTTTAAGAACCAAAAGAGGCCGGGTGAGGTGACTCACCCCTGAAATCCCAGCACTTTCGGAGGCCAAGGCAGGCGGATTGCCTGAGCTCAGGAGTTCGAGACCAGCCTGTGCGACACAGTGAAACCCCATCTCTACTAAAACACAAAAAAATTAGCATAGCATGGTGGCCTGGGGGAGGTGCTTAAACCTGGGAGGCTGAGGTTGCAGTGAGCCGAGATTGTGCCACTGCAGTCCAGCCTGGGCAATCAATGGAGTTAGACTCTGTCTCAAAAAAAAAAAGAAGAGGACAAGTCAGGAGTCCATGAGGCCTCGATAACCCAAGGGATCCTGTACTTCTGTACTTGCAGTGCTGGGATTCAAATTTGGGGGCTGCCACCACCACGAGCTTGTGAGAAGCCCTCAGCCTACACACGAAGATTCCCTCAAGGGAACAGCAGCTGCTGATGTGTGGAATTGATTTTTTCAGCAAGGGCCTGCGATTCTGAATGCATTAAGGCAGTTCCAGTTGTCTGTAGCAGTCCTCTGTCAGCTGCCCGTCGGGAGCATTTTTACTGGCTTAGGAAATTCACGGATCTCTGGACTGATGACTCCAACAGATTAGGTACGAATCCAAGAACCACAAAACAAAATCTAAGCAAGCTAAACAACAACAAACAACAAAGCAAAACAAAAAACTCCATGTGTTCTAGAGTTCCTTTTCCTTGTATAATATATTAAAATAAAAAGACGGTAACAGACTACCATAAACAATTATACACCAACATATCAGGTAACCTAGATGAAATGGAAAAATTTCCTAGAAACACACAACCCACCAAGACTGAATCATGAAGAAATAGAAAACATTGATTAGATTTACAACCAGGAACAAAATTGAATCAGTATTCAAAAACCCCCAGCAAAGTAAAGCCCAGGACCAGATAGCTGAATTCACTGGTATATTCTACCAAACATTCAAATAATTTTTTTTTTTTTTTTGAGACGGAGTTTGGCTCTTTTTACCCAGGCTGGAGTGCAATGGCGCGATCTCAGCTCACTGCAACCTCCGCCTCCTGGGTTCATGCAATTCTCCAGCCTCAGCCTCCCGAGTAGCTGGGGTTACAGGCGTGCGCCACCATGCCCACCTAATTTTTTATTTTTAGTAGAGACGGGGTTTCACCATGTTGGCCAGGATGGTCTCGATCTCTTGACCAAGTCATCCACCCACCTCGGCCTCCCAAAGTGCTGGGATTATAGGCGTGAGCCACCACGCCCGGCCCATTCAAAGAATTTTAACACCAATCTTCCTCAAACTTTTCCCAAAAATAAAGAGGATGGAACATTTCCTAATTTATGAAACCAGCCTTACCCTAATACTAAAGCCAGGAAAAGACACTGCAAGAAAGGAAAACCACAGGCCAATAGCCCTTACAAATACTGAAACAAAAATTCTCAAAAAAACACTAGCAAACCAAATTCAGCTGCATTTCACAAGAATTATAAACCCTAATCAAGTGGGACTTTATTCCTGGAATGCAAGAATGGTTCAATGTGTAAAAATCAGTGTAATACACCATGGTAATATAATTAAGGACAAAAATCACAATCATGTCAATTGATGCAGGAAAAACATTTAACAAAATTCTATAGTCTATCATGATAAAAACACTCAAACCAGGAAAAGAAGGAAACTTTCTCAATGTGATGAAAGCTATATATGAAAAGTCCATAACATCATACTCAATGGTGAAAAACGAAAGCCTTCCTCCTAAGATCAGAAACAAGGCAAAGACGGGTATTTTGACCAATTCCATTCAACACAGTACTAGAAGTTTTAGACAGAATAATTAGGCAAGAAAAAGAAATAAAAGACATCCAAATTAGAAAGGAAGAAGAGGGCAAGGTGAGGTGGCTCACGCCTGTAATCCCAGAACTTTGGGAGGCTGAGATGGGTGGATCACTTGAGGCCAGGAGTTCGAGACCAGTCTGGACAACATGGCAAAACCCCATCTTTACTAAAAATACAAAATTAGCTGGGCATAGTAGCGCACACTTGTGATCCCAGCTACATGGAAGGCTGAGGCAGGAGAATCCACTTGAGCCGGGGAAGCAGAGGTTGCAGTGAGCTGAGATCATACCATTGCACTCCAGCCTGGGAGACAGAGCAAGACTCCATCTCAAAAAAAAAAAAAAGATGGAAGAAGCAGCTGGGTACAGTGGCTGAGGCCTGTAATCCCAGGACTTTGGGAGGCTGAGGCAGGCAGATCACCTGAGGTCAAGAGTCCGAGACCAGCCTGACCAACATGGGCTTCTGCTGGGTGACAGGCCAGGGCGGGGCAGCAGCCAGCACAGAACCTGACACATAGCAGGTGCCTGAGTTGTTTCTGCTGCACAAAGAAAGCAAGAATGAGCAGCCGGAGAACAGTGCACTGGCCAGCAAAGCGTTGCAGCTCCCCTGTGCAGGCCAGCCTGAAGATTCAGAGCTGGGCCCTACACTGAAGGCAATTTGTCCAGGAAACTGAAGAAGTCTGAGGAGAAGGAATGCCCTCGGGCTCCAGAGGCTCAGGATCGCTGCCTTGGTGAGGCCAGCTCTGCATCTAGAATGACCAGGGCGTGGGCCACCCAAGCAATGTGTAGAGTCCAAAGTGGAGATGGGCAAGGAGCAAGGATGGTGGTGTCCCAGGAACTGATGATGGCTTTTATCCTGAAGGGGATGGGAAGACTCATAGGAGGAAGTCATAAACATTTGCTGAAGGGTAGGCAAGAAAACCAGGCTCAGCACAGGAGCTTCCAAGGCCCTGGCAGAAGGGGCCCCTACCAGCTGCAGGGGAAGGGACGTGGGACACTGCTCGAATCCTACCCAGTCCCCTCCTCACTGCCCAAGCTTGCTGTCCTCAGATCTGGGGGACACTCCTCCTGCCCTACCAAGGTCTTCACTATTGGTGCGTGATACAGTTTGGATAGCTGTCCCCGCCCAAATCTCATGTTGAAATATAATCCCCAATTCCGGAGGAGGGGCCTGGTGGGAGATGATTGGATCGTGGGGGTGGAGTTGAATGCTTTCACGCCATCCCCTTAGTGCGGTCCTTGCGACAGTGAGTGAATTCTCCTGAGATCTGGCTGTGTAAAAGTGTGTGGCATCTCCCCTCCTCTCTCTCCCGCTCCTGCTTTCCCCCTGTGAAGTGCCTGCTCTCGATTCCCCTTCCACCAGGACGGGAAGCTCCCGGAGGCCTCCCCAGAAGCTGATGCTGGAGCTCTGCTCCCTGTACAGCCTGCAGAACCATGAGCCAATTAAACTTTTCTTTATAAATTACCCAGTCTCAGGCCGGGCGCGGTGGCTCAAGCCTGTAATCCCGGCACTTTGGGAGGCCGAGGCGGGTGGATCACGAGGTCAAGAGATCGAGACCATCCTGGTCAACATGGTGAAACCCCGTCTCTACTAAAACTACAAAAAATTAGCTGGGCATGGTGGCGCGTGCCTGTAGTCCCAGCTACTCAGGAGGCTGAGGCAGGAGAATTGCCTGAACCCAGGAGGCGGAGGTTGCGGTGAGCCGAGATCACGCCATTGCACTCCAGCCTGGGTAACAAGAGCGAAACTCCGTCTCAAAAGAAAAAAATAAAAAATAAAATAAAATAAAATAAATTACCCAGTCTCGGCCGGGCGTGGTGGCTCACACCTGTAATCCAAGCACTTTGGAGGCCAAGGTGGGCGGATCACCTGAGGTCGGGAGCTCAAGACCAGCCTGACTAATATGGTGAAACCCCATCTTAAAAAAATAAAAATAAAAATAAAATAAATAAATTACCCAGTCTCAGGTATTTATTTATAGCAACATAAGAACAGCCTAATACAGTGGAGGTAGAGAGGCTCTAAGTAAGCAGAGCAGGACGGGTGGGCTTAGGGTTGTGGGGGAGCACCAGGAGTAAAGGGACCATGCCAGCCTACAAACTGGACCTCAAGACCCAGCGCTCCCCAGGGCACAAGGCTGTGAGCCTGGATCACTGGGTCACAGGCAGCCTCCTTCCTTGCACCACACTGTGGGGCCTGCCTGTACCCACCCCCAGCAACACTGAACCTCTGGAAGACCCTGGATCTGCAAAGACAAAAGTCTGTGAACATGAAGTCTTAATTTAAAATTAACCAATGCCTCTGTTTCACAGGTTTGGTAAATAAACGTCTGGAATTCTTTCTTCAAACACGGATAATAGCTGAATTAGTCTTGTGACAAACAATAGTTCCCTGCAGATGGGCAAATGCCACAGAAATGTCACCAAAAAGGCTGGAAAAGGAAGGTATGCTTGCCTGGGGATGGGCTGGCTTGCGGAGCCTGGGTTTCCCCAGTGTGAGACACTCCCCTCCCACATACTCTGAGGCCCTGGGGAAAGATGGGTCTCATCCAAGTCCCTGGCCCCAGTCCAGTCTGGGCTGCAGCTGGTAGAAGAATGGGGCTGGGAGACTCCAGCTGAGAGAAGGTGGAACCAGGTAGGGTCGTGACCACGCCCTGTCCTCTCCAGGGCCCTGGACAGGTTGCCAGCCCTCCTGAGAGGCAATAAGACCCCATCCTTCCCAGGCAGGGGGACATAGGTGAGGCTTATAGTCTCTGCTCACTGACTGGGGGATCTGGGGCCATGGCCTCCCTGTCCCAGTGTGTTCAGAAGGCCCCTCCCCAGCAACCTCAGTTGCCAGAAGGTGCCAGGTGTGGCCAGGGTGCTTAGAACATAGGCTGGGCGCAGTGGGTCACGCCTGTAATCCCAGTACTTTGGGAGGCCAAGGCCAGCGGATCACCTGAGGTCAGGAGTTCAAGACCAGCCTGGCTAACATGGTGAAACCCCATCTCTACTAAAAATACCAAAAATTAACCGGCTGTGATGGCATGTGCCTGGAGTCTCAGCTACTTGTGGGGAGAGGCTGAGACAGAAGAATAGCTTGAACCTGGAAGGTGGAGGCTGCCGTGGGCCAAGATCGCACCACTGCACTCCAGCCTGGGTGACAAAGTGAAACTTTGTCTCAAAGAAAAAAAAAAAAGAACACGAGGGGTGGCATCTTCCTTCCCTCCATCCCTGGGCCCTGGCTCCAGGCCCCTGACCAGCTCCTGCTGACCTCCCTTCCCTTGCCCCTCTACCTCCCTCCTCCTGCACCCCAGCTCCTTCTGTACCTGACCCTGAATCCCATCCCAAGTCTCCCTGTCCCCTACCTCCTCCTGAATCCCTCCTCTCCCTCCTCCTCCTAAAACCATCCTCTCCCTCCTCCTCCTCCCTTCCAGGCTGTCACAGGCCTGTTCAGCCAGGTCCCCAGAGCCCTCCCCCGACTCTGTACTGGGAGACCAGGCAGTCCGTGGCATGTTGCAAGGGGCACAGCCGATCCCCTCCACAGAGCCCTGGCGCCTGCATCTGCACATGGACCTGCAACTTCAGGTGGGGGGAAGCTGAGGTGCACCAGCTGTGTGCACAGGAGGCTCAGCCCTGTGTGCCATCTTCATGCCAGGATAGCAGTGCCCTGGCTGCAGGTCCCAGAGCCCTGCCTGGGAGGTGATCCTCTGCAGGGGTGCTGGCATCACTACGTACCAAACCCTACAGGGACCAGACTGGGGTGAGAAAGGGCACAGGATTAAGGGGCAAAGGCTGAGCAAGAAGCTCCCGCACCCAGTGTGCAAGGTGTCCAAGGCAGGCTCGGTGGGGATCAGCTTTGGGCCCAGGATGGCCTGGATCCCGTAGCATACCAGGAACTGTGTCACCTCACACACCCCCACTGGGGAATCTGGGCTCCTGATTCACAAATAAGGAGCCATGCACAGGGTAGGGGCACCTCATGGAAAGGGCGCGGATCCCTGCCCTGTCTGTCTTCCCAGTGGGGGTCGTCCTCAGTGCAGAGCCCTGGGCGGGCACTGTCTGCAGAAGGTGGGCGTGGCTCTTTCTCTGAAGAGGGGCTGCTGTGGCACCTTCCTTCAGCTGCTCCTTGAGGTCTTGGTGTCCCTGGTGTCAATCATCCCACCAACCCTCTGCCCGAAGCACACACACATCTTCTGTCTTACCGGGACTTCAAGGTCAAGCCCAAGTTGTTCAATACAGAAAAATCACTCCGGAAATGAAATGTTTGTTGCCACAGCCCTGAGGGTGGAAACAAGCTGGTAAACAGCCTGAACACCCAGGATGGGAGGTGTCTCCTGAACACGCCTGGAAGAAGAGCAAGGCCCAAGGGGAAGGAGCCAAGGGCACCAGAGGAGAGGCAGGCCCAGTGCAGTAGGGCACCATGGGTATGGCAACAGCGGGCACTGATGGGCAGTGCCGGGGCACAGGACCATGGCACACATCACACTTGGAAAGCACACGTCAGGAGGGGTGGGGAGGCCAGGTGTGCTGGGCTGTGGGCCTGCAACAGGCATGACTTTCTCTTCCTCCTTTTCTGTGTTTTCTACATTGTCTATAAACAAGCACATATTTCTTTATTATTTAAAGGGCTGGGCGTGGTGGCTCACACCTATAATCCCAGCACTTTGGGAGGCCGAGGCGGGCAGGTCACTTGGGGCCAGAGGTTTGAGACCAGCCTGGCCAACATGGCAAAACCCCCATCTCTACTAAAAATTTAAAAATTAGCCGGGTGTGGTGGCGCATCCTATGATTCCCAGCTACTTAGGTGGCTGAGGCACGAAAATCACTTGAACTTGAGAGGCAGAGGCTTCGGAGAGCCAAGACTGTACCACTGCACTCCAGCCTGGGTGACGGAGTGAGACTTGGTCTCAAAAAAAAAAAAAAAAGCAGTCACCTGGCCTCTGCCGTTTGGTGTCTTGGCCTCTCCCTGGCTCTTAGCCTCTCAGGAATACCCAGGGGAGCCTGGCCCAGCGGACGCAGGAAGCATGTCTTTGGCACTGCAAGGATCTCAACTCCAGGCCTGGGGTGGGTGGTACAGCCTCTGAGGGGAAGGTGCTGCCTGAAGGGTGGGCCTTGCCCCAGGTGAGACCTCTCCACCCACATCGTCCTGGACTGCTCAATGGCCTGGCCCCACTTTTTCCACTGGCCCTCTAGGCACTATGGACCTCCTAGATGGGCCCTGGGGACACCCAGCACCTTCCTCCAGGGCACATAGCAAAGGCCCCGGGGAGGACTGGGAGGAGTGGGTTGGTAGCCATCTCTGCAGCCTCATTATCTTGCAAAAATGCAGAGAGCAGCAAGTAAATTCAGATGGGTAAATGGCCTAATTAGAATTTCTGGAAGAGTAATAATATATATATATATTTTTTTTTTGAGACGGAGTTTCGCTCTTGTTACCCAGGCTGGAGTGCAATGGCGTGATCTCGGCTCACCGCAACCTCTGCCTCCTGGGTTCAGGCAATTCTCCTGCCTCAACCTCCTGAGTAGCTGGCATTACAGGCACGTGCCACCATGCCCAGCTAATTTTTTGTATTTTTAGTAGAGATGGGGTTTCACCATGTTGACCAGGATGGTCTCGATCTCTTGACCTTGTGATCCACCCGCCTCGGCCTCCCAAAGTGCTGGGATTACAGGCTTGAGCCACCACGCCCGGCTACAATAATATTTTAAAAAGAAAAAGTTAAAGTTAAAGGCATATTTCATTCCTTTTATTTTTTTTTTTGAGATGGAATCTTGCTCTGTCGCCCAGGGGGAGTGCAATGGTGTGATCTCGGCTCACTACAACCTCCACTTCCTGGGTTCAAGCAATTCTCCTGCTTCAGCCTCCTGGGTAGCTGGGATTACAGGCACGCGCCCCCAATGCCAGGCTAACTTTTCGTATTTTTAGTAGAAACGGGGTTTCACCATGTTGGCCAAGCTGGTCTTAAACTCTCGACCTCATGATCCGCCCGCCTCGGCCTCCCAAAGTGCTGGGATTACAGGCGTGAGCCACCGCACCTGGCCGCATATTTCATTGACTTAATTTTCTATTTTTTATGGAGATGGAGTCTCGCTCGGCCACCCAGGCTGGAGTGCAGTGGTGCGATTTCGGCTCACTGCAACCTCCGCCTCCCAGTTTCATGCGATTGTCCTGCCTCATCCTCCAGAGTAGCTGGGACTACAGGCTCTTGCCACCATGCCCAGCTAAATTTTTGTATTTTTAGTAGAGATGGGGTTTCAGCATGTTAGCCAGCATGTTACCCAATCTCCTGACCTCGTGATCCGCCCACCTCTACCTCCCAAAGTGCTGGAATTACAGGTATGAGCCACCACACCTGGCCTAAAGGCATATTTCAAATACTGAACTTATCAACTGCAAAATGGTCAACCTCGCAAGGTGGGCCATAAAGGAGGGGGTATGGGGTGCCCAGTTGCCATCTTCCCTTCCTCACACGGTATAGCTGTCCCCACGTTCTCTGCCAGGCAGGTGAGAGAAACCTCAAGCTCCCCACAACTGAGCTGTGCGGGGGTACTCCCGCAGGAACAACTCCACTGCATTGGACCTGACTCAAGGGATGCCCCCGCTGAGGGTCAGGAACCCAGCCTGAGTCCAGGGAGGCTTCTCAAACAGCCAGAGCCAACTGCAGCCAGTGGGACACAGGAGGCCCAAGAAGGGGCCAGAGAGGCGAGCCCAGCGGGCTGGGATGCTCCAGGGAGGACAAGGATGAGGCAGGGAAGGAAATGTACCAAATGGTCACCACACTGCAGCCTGTGGACAGCTCAGGGCAGCCCCTGGGCACAGCACGGCCAGGGCCCTTGCTGATGGCCTGGGCACTGCAGACCTCTCCAGGCTGACCCTACGGCACAGCCCCACCACCAGCCACAAGTCATAAACAAGAAGCCACACAGCAGGGTGGCTTGCCAGCCCACACCTGGCTCTCCAACCACAATGCAATGTCCTCTGCAGCAGCCAGATCGCCAACCACCGCCTGCCCACCCGTCTGAGGCTGGGACACAAAGAGGACACGCATAAGCCCCTGGTCTAGTGGTGCCTCTGTCAGAGGCGTGTGAACCAGAACAACTCCATCTTGAGTAAGAGCTGGGTAAAATGAGGCTGAACCCTACTAGGCTGCATTCCCAGACAATTAAGGCATTGTAAGTCACAGGATGAGACAGGACGTCAGCAAAATACAGGTCATAAAGATCTTGCTGATAAAACAGGCTGCAGTAAAGGGGCCAGCCAAAACCCACTAAAACCAAAATGGCCACGAGAGTGACCTCTGGTCATCCTCACTGTTACACTCACACCAGCGCCATGACAGTTTATAAATGCCATGGCAATGTCAGGAAGTTACTCTATATGGTCTAAAAAGGGGAGGCATAAATAATCCACCCCTTGTTTGGCATATCATCAAAAAATATATTCAAATGGGCAACCAGCAGCCCTCAGGGCTGCTCTGTCTGTGGAGTAGCCATTCTTTCATTCCTTCAGTTTCTTAATAAACTTGCTTTCACTTTGCACTGTGAACTTACCCTGAATTCTTTCTCGCATGAGATCTAAGAACCCTCTCTTGGGGTTTGGATCAGGACCCCTTTCCTGTAACACCTCTGCCTCGGGTCACGAGAATACCAGAGCCTGTGACCCTGGAGCACGAGGCCAGTCCTCCCCACAGACTGACATAGCAGCCTGGGCAAGGGACACCCCCACTTCCCCATGAAAGGCCATGTGAGCAGACATCAGGAGAGTCACACTCCTCACTGCAGGCTGGCTCAGGGGCTGTGGGCCCCAAGTTCCCAGCAGCATCCCCAACCTTAGTCAGCATAAAGCATCCAAAGGCCAGGCACCCACAGAGAGGCCCAGGTGGCTGTGGGGGCTTCTGAGGGTACCACCACAGTGGGGGCCTAGGCCTTGTTCTCAGGAAATGGATCCCAGGGGTACCACAACCCTTGCAGGGGAGCCAGCCTGCTCCAGCAGTGCCAGCTCACAGGGAGTCCCATACAGGTCCCAGAGAGGAGAAACAGAGGAACAACTTGCCCCAGAGGCACATGCTATATACTTGGGACGCCTGCCAGCAGACCGACAGCCAGGCGCCCTACCCCATCTTTACAACACCAGCAACCACAAACCCGAAGACGTGAGGGCGTCAGGGCATTTCCAATTTCTAGTGACTGAAGACACTAGTCCAGAAACCGTTCGGGCCGCGCACGGCGGATGGTGACTCACACCTATAATCCCAGCACTTTGGGAGGCTGAGGCGGGAGGATCACCTGAGGTCAGGAGTTTGACATCAGCCTGGCCAACATGGCAAAATCATATCTACTAAAACAAAAATTACAAAAATTAGCAGGGCATGGTGGGAAGTGCCTGTAATCCCAGCTACTCAGGAGGCTGAGGCAGAAGAATTGCTTGAATCTGGGAGGTGAAGGTTGCAATGAGCTGAGACTGTGCCACTGCACTCCAGCCTGGGTGGCAGAGCAAGACTCTGTCTCAAAACAAGCAAACAAAAGGGAACAGTTCAGATGCAGCTGTAAAAACAGAGTTAAATCCGTGCCGCCCGTTTGCATCAGAATAAATACTAGTTTGTAGTATTTATTGCTGGCTTACTCATAGTTGGTGCTATGGGCTGAATGTGTCCCCCAAAGTTCATGTGTGGGAAATTTAATTCCCAATGCAACAATATTGAAAGTGGGACTTCTAAGAGGTATTTAGGTCACAAGGGCTCTGCCACATGAATGGATTAATTCCATTACTGTGGGAGTGGATTCGTTATCTTGGGAGCAGGTTCCTGATAAAAGGCTGCATTCTGCCTCCTTTGGGGCTCTCTCACGTGTGTCCCTGCCCTTCTGCCACCTCCCAGGGGGATGCCCCAACAAGAAGGCCCTTGCCGGATGTAGCCCCTCAATCCTGGACTATCTCACCTCCAGAATTGTTAGAAATAAATCTTTGTTCTTTGGGAATTAACCAGTGTCAGGTATTCTGATACAGCAGCACAAAATGGACTAAGACAGACAGATTAAATCCTGCGTACAAAACTAATGTAAAAATATCTTCTAGAAGAAAAGACGGGTGCATGTTTATCTGGCTACATGCTAGGGAGGGCTGACTACACTGAGTGACAGAATATCTAAAAATGGGGAAAAATCCAACAGACTTCACCACAAAATATGAAACATTTTTGACATCAAAAACTATCATAAACAAAAATTAAAAGAGTGAGAAAAATGGGCAGTAGGCAGAGAGATGAGTGAAAAATTAATATCTTTAATATATAAAGACTCATACCAATGGCTGAAAACACATCAAAACCCAAGAGAAAGCCTGGCATGGGGGCCAGGTGGCAGCAAGAGATGCAGCCAGCTGCAACCCCCTGCAGGCATGCGGGGCTGACGGAGGAGACTGGGCTGGTGCTGGTCTCTCAGAGGACACCAGTGCTAGCCAGCTGTGGGAAAGGGCAGGGCATCTATGTCCCGGCCAGCCCTTCTCATCCAGGCCTGGTCTCAGTGTACACCACCCCTCACACCCTCCCAGCTCCCCCTCCTAAGGGAGCCCTGCTACTCATCACCATCTTGTAACCTCGAAGTCGGCCACTGGTTTCTCTGTGTTGTGGATCTCCTCAACCAGGCTAGGAGCTCCTCGGGGGCAGGGCTGCGCCTGCTGTGCCTGTGATGAGGCTGGGTGAGTGGGTGCTGAGCGTGGTGACACCTGGGTGTTTCCATCAGCCCCTGTCCCACCTGAGCCCTGCGGCTCCCTCCTGCTGTGGAGAGGATCACAACCCAGGGCCCAGCAAAGCAGGCAGCCAGAAGCCAGGGCCCAGGTTTTGCTTCCCAGTCTGTGAAACAGGGCCCAGGCCAGAGCAGAGATGGCACGAATGCCATCACCCACTACATCAGTGCCCAAGGCAGACATGAATAATCAATCACCGCATTCCAGATGGGCAGGACAGGAGATGAGGAAAGGCAGAGAAAGAGGCACAGAAAGGGCCACAAAGAAACACAGAGAAGACCAAGAACTGGATCAGGGAGGGAAAAGGAGGGACAGGAAAGGAGCAGGGAACAGGAGGGAGAGTGGGCAAGTGTGCCTGGGCAGCCTCGGACCTGCCCAGTCCGCCATCCTGCTGCGGACCCTGTTACCAAGGTTGTTGTCTGGTGTCTGGCTCACCTGGCCTCCCTGAAGTACAGTGACCCTATGAGGATTTAAGGGCAGTGGGGCAGCCCCTTCTGCCACCCCAAGACACCCTGTCACCTGTGCCACAAGCAAGGCAAGCACCTTGCCTGAGCCTTTGTCCCAACCCAGAAGACCCTCCATAGTCGACGGCCTCAGAAGTGACGTTCTCGGCTAGATGCTGGCCCTCCCACACAGCCAGGCAGCAGCAGACCCAGCTCCCACTAGGCTGGCCCGACCGGCAGCTTCCCACGCTCAAGGACTTAGGAACAGGCAAGGAGTCAGGCATCCTGTCCCTCCCCTCTGTTCTAGAGCCCTCAGCCCAGGTCACGCAGGCATCCGGAGGCCATGTCCTTCTCCCACCACTTAAACACAGCACTAGCTGGGCCACACCTCCACACTGGGCACTAAGTATCACTGGGAAACCACAGGGCTGTCAGCCATGCCTCCTGCAGAGAGTGCTTGTGGTGGGGGACAAGCAGATGGCCAGGCTGGGGACTGGAGGAACAAGAGTGGCCAGAAGCCATTCTTTTAAGCAATCACCCCCTCTGCTGAACAGCACCCATCGCAGCAAAACCCTGGCAGTGCAGATGTGAGCAAGGCATGCCTTACCACCCTTCAGAGGGTCCTGGGGTACACTGGCGAGTAGGGACCACTCAGTCTCCAACCCTGCCACTCTATCTGGGCACCATGCCTCAGTCCCACTGGAGCTAGCAGCCATGATAAGCAGAGGAACCCCCAAACACAGATAATACCCAAGGCCACAGGCTGGCATACGTGGTCTACGGCTGTGATCAGAGTGCGTTCAGACTACTCAGTTACGGGCTGTCTGCAGCCGTTTTCATCCTACAATGGCAGAGCACTGCAGCTGTGACAGACCACAAGGCCTGCAAAATGTAATTACTTACTATCTGACCCTTTCAGACAAAGTTTTGTGTACCTGGCCTCCAGGGCTATCCTCTGTCCCTATGGCTCCAGTCTCCCGGGGGCAGGTGAATGGCCCGGCCCAGCAGGCTCTGCTGATACTGGATGCCACTGCAGCTGGAATCCTAGCTAAGCCAGGTGAAGAGCAGACCCAGTGACTGTATAGGCCAACACCAACCAGCACCCTAGTCAGCCAGCCCCACACAGGCTTGTCCCTGAAGCCAGGAATCAAACCAGTGGCTGCTGTTCATATTCAGGCCAGTAACAAACCCAAGCCGGGTGGCAGGAGGTCCCCACATTCACCCTGTCCAGACCAGGGGCTGTGCCCACCTAGGGTGAAGACCAGGAGCACGCAGGGCCATAGTCCATTCCTGTCACCCCCACCCACCAGGCCTGCCAAAACACTCTGCTGTCCCATGTGGGAGAGGATGTCCCCAGGCTAAACCCAGGCCACTCACCTGTTTTGAGGGGAGATCAGCATGTCCTGACACCCACCCTGAGGGCTCTGGCTCCTGCAGGGAAACCAGAGGGCACAGGTGAGGTCAATCTGGCTGGCAGGGCCCTGTCGGATAAAGGTACACTAGTCCAGACCGTCCTCCAAGCAGGTCCCTATCATGCCTGACCTCAAGGTCATCCCATGCTGTTCCCAACTCAACCACACACTTATGTGCACCTTTTTGTCCCCATGCATCCAGGACTGCAGTCAACACTGGGCTGCCAGGGTTCCTTGTCAGCATTTCTAATGCTGTTGACCATCCTTCAAGAACGTGATCCTTCAGAGACGTGGACTGATAATGATGTCTTCCCCATCACAGACAGCACAGCACGGAGGACTCCCACCCTAGGGTGGCCAGGCTTGGAGTCCTGCTGGCCCACGCAGGTGCTCATAGCCCTATAAGGCAGCACCTGCTCCACCGCCCCAGAGTCTGCTCCTGCCTTGTGGACCAGGCCGTGTGCCTCTCCTGAAGTTCCCTGAGGCCAACGCAGATCCTGAGCTCCCAGGCAGGCAGCTGTCCCCAACAGTCTCCAGGACAGGGAGGGCAGGGACACAGGCAGGTTCCTGGCCCTGGAGCTGCAGACAGGTATGAGCGACCATTTGTCTGGGACCAGAGGATCTGGCACTCAAGCCTGGGGTGCCCAGGCTTATAAGCTGCAGCAGGAGACAAGGGGGTACTTGTGCTCACACAGCCTTTAGCCTGCCTCAGGGAAGAAGGACCCTGCAGCTTCCTGTCTCAGCCACTGGCCCGGGGGACACATTCCCTCTTGTTATACCTAAGCCTGGGGATGTTGCCAGAGTGTTCATGTTGTAAAAATGAAAAACAGGATGCCGCAGACAGACAGGGAAAGACTGGGCTTTGGAGGGGAGGCCATCTCTGGGGGCACACGGGTAATGCGTGCTCTCTCCCCTGGCTCTCCAGTGTTTTCTAGATTGTTCTGCCCTCTGCCCAATCGTCCTTTGTGGTCATGGTCCATTCTGGTGCCCCAATGGTGTGTCTCCCTGTCTCACAATAGCCTCTTCATCATGGGAAGGGGTCCAAGTGAGGATGGGTGGCTGGCTAGCCCTCAGGGTGGGATCATGGGGTTAGGACCCAGGGCCAGAGACAGGGAAGAACTGGGACCAAGCCAGGCATGTGTGCATATGCATGTGTGTGCATGTGAATATGTGTGTGTGTCTGCCTGAGAGGGGCGGACCCAGCTGGGAGTCCACCCACCAGCACTGCACCCCCAGGAAGAGGAGATGCTGCTCCTACCCCAAGGTCTGAGGCTCAGGAACCAGCTTTTGCTCTGAGTGTGACATTTCTAGAAAGCCTCTGCTTTTAGCTTAAGTGTTCACATAGGTTTGGTACCACAGAGAACCATGTGACTTTTTTATCAGCCCTGATAACCACCAGCCTCTCCCCAGGAGTCACCATGTGCCATAGACTCGAGACACACTGGCTGTGAGCTGCCATCTCACTGACTCTACCAGGTGCCTCGGGTCAGCTACATACCCCATTTGACACATGGAGAAACTGGGCCCAGGCCAGACAGTGGCTGGGCCAGGATTTGAACTCAGGTCTTCCTGTCCCCAGGGCCCCCCAAAGTCCCCCACCCAGTTGGGGAGGTGCGACAAAAGAGGAACACGGCACCTTGCTCGTAGGCCTCCCACTTCATAGACTCCAGCGAGGCCAAGAACCTGCAACCATATAGGAGAGCCAATAGGAGACCCTGGTGGGCACCAGAGAGGGCTTGCCCCAGGAGATGGGTGGGAGCAGAGAACAGCAGCGCCACAGGAGGCTGGGTGGTGGGAGCAGCGAGAGCTGTGGTCTCTCTCCTAAGGATGCACTAGTCACAGCAGTATCGTACAGGCAGGGGCAGAGCAGAGCATCTGTGGCCAACTTGTGGGAGCTCTGGGCAGTGGATGGACAGAGGGACGACAGACAGGACAGTGATATGGAGGCAGAACTAGTGATGGGATCATATAGGAAGGTGGGGGGTGGTGCTCACGTTGGAGAGCCCCTCTGAGTATCACCTCAGTGGTGCTCTGCAGGCTCTGGGGTCACCTGCCTGGCCAAGGACCCAGTACCAGCCACCTCAAGGTCAGGGGACGACCACATCCCTTACTGGACCCTTTCTCCCAGTGAGGATGGCCTGGGCCTGCCTGTGGCATGGGCCTCCCCCAACTGGGACTCCCCACCAAACTGTCCAGACCCAGTGTCTAGCCATGGGGCTCTTCCAGCCCCTGGCTACACCCTGCAGACCAACCCACTGAAGCCCTAGGAAGGCCTGTGGTTCTGGCACAGTATCCATTGTCCAACCAGAGGGCTGAGAGGTCTCACACTGGGGCACGAGCCTAGCCCAGACCACATAGCCAGACTGGCAATCTACAGCCCCTTGGATGGTTGACAGCATGGGGCAGCTCCCACGAGTACACACTGGGCCCAGAACTGGGATGGAGGATACAGCCTGGGCTGGGCAGGCAGTGAGGAGCCCAAGTGAGCTCTGCACTCCCTGCAGTATGGCCTCGGCAGGCCACCCCTCCCCAAGTCTCCTCGCTTCCTGCTCTGTAAGCGAGAGGTGACACTGACTGCAAGTGGCTGAGAATATGCCCTGGCAACAGCCAATTCAGGCAGGTACATGGAGTGCCTCATAGCCACTGGACAGGGAAGGTCTCTGCTGCTCAATGACAATGGTGTCCACTACAACAAAACTGAGTGTTCTCCTAGGGCTGCTGCCACTCTGGGCACATATTGAGAACATGCCCACTTCTGCTGTGGACACTGAGGCACAGCCCACACCTGGGGAGGCCTGGGGGGGCGCCTGGGCACACACCTGAAGGACACTGCACTTTTGGGGCTACATCGGCACGGGGTTGGCCCTTCACTGTCTCCGCTCAGCCTGTGTCTGGTCACCCACCATCCATCCGATCCTCAGGCCTCCCTCTGCCTTGCACCACACGTGTGAAGGGCACTGAGGGGCCTTGCTTGGCTCTTCTCCAATTCCAAGCCCTCAATGGGCAGCTCAGAGGCTGAGCTCCAGTCATTCAGGCCAGGTCTGGGGAAGGGTCCTGGTCTGCAGCAGGAAGCTGGGTGGAGCCGGTCTTGCCTGCCATGGCGGTCCCGGCTGCCCTCTGGTGGCCACGATCGGCTCACCGCTGCTTTGGGAGAGGTGGCAGTCCCTCAATCAACAGGGGCAGTGGGGAGGGTCTGTGCCAAACTGGTTATGGGATGGGGGGAACTCTGTGGCCCCAGACAGCCACCAGCTCTGGGTCACCTTCCTGACCTGAAATAGGCCAAGATGTAAAGCACCTGAGCCAGGAAAGCCCACCAAGGGATCCCTGATCCCATGTCCTCTAATTCTGGAGCTCCTCAGAGTAACCCAAGACTTCATCCTGGTTTTGGGTTTTTGAGACGGATTCTGTCACCCAGGCTGCAGTGCAGTGGTGCAATCTCGGCTCACTGAAATCTCCGTCTCCTGGGTTCAGGCGATTCTCCTGCCTGTCTCCCCAGTAGCTGGGATTACAGGCATGCACTACCAGGTCCAGCTAATTTTTTTGGTATTTTTAGTAGAAACGGGGTTTATTTTTTTTTTTAATTTTTTTTATTTTTAAATTTTTTAAAATTTATTTAAAGATGGGGTTTCACCATGATGGCCAGGCTGGTCTTGAACTCCTGACCTCAGGTGATCCACCCACCTTGGCCTCCCAAAGTGCTAGGATTACAGGCGTGAACCACCACGCCCAGCCCAAGAAACGGGGTTTCACCATGTTGGTCAGGCTGGTTTTGAACTCCTGACCTCAGGTGATCTGCCTGCCTAGGCCTCCCAAAGTGCAGGGATGACAGGCATGAGACACTATGACCGGCCCATCCTGGTTTGTTTTATTGAGACAGAGTCTCACTCTATTGCCCAGGTGGGAGTGCAGTGGTGCAATCTCAGTTCACTGCAACCCCCATCTCCACAGTTCAAGCAGTTCTCCTGCCTCGGCCTCCCGAGTAGCTAGGGTTACAGGAGTGCGCCACCACACCCGGCTAATTTTTGTATTTTTAGTAGAGATGAGAGATGGGGTTTCACCACGTTGGCCAGGGTAGTGTCAAACTCTGGACCTCAGGTGATCCACCCACCTTGGCCTCCCAAAGTGCTGGGATTACAGGCGTGAGCCACTGCACCTGGCCTCACTGATCTTGACTGAAAGCTGGTGGCAAAATAACAGATGCTTTCCCATGACTAAGCTACCATCAGGGAAGTCCCCAAGACCCCTGAGGCCCACCTGGTGCCCTGCAGTGCAGTACTGTCGCAGGACCCCCACCCTCCATTCCTGGCCCTATCTACAGAGTGGGCCCTGACTCCCTATCCCAGCTCTACCCTGTCCCTCCCTCTGCCAGGGCCAGGCGGGGAACACAACAGATGGGCTAGACAGAGGGTGGTGCCTCGCATCTGTGCACAGAGCTCCCTGCTGCTCCCAGAGCCTGGGGATCCTGCTGCCCCTGCTTTTCCTGTCCTCACTCAGGACAGCCTCATGCTACCTCAGGCCAGACTCCTGGGGTGAAGGAGCACAGTGAACTCACCCTGAACCCCTATGTAGCATGAACAGGAGGAGGGGTGCTACCCTACCTACCCTCACAGAGCCACAGAGATGCAGAGGGGCCCCTGGGACTGGGAGGAGACTACAGGGCCACCCCTGGAGGGGGTGCCAGAGCAAACATGGGAGCCAAGCAGCCCAGATGTGGTGGTGGGGGAGGCTCAAATTTAGGAGGGCTGAGGGCCTGACCTTGTTCACCCAGGAGGGACTTTGGTCAAGAGTTCCTCGTATTTATGCAGAAAAGCCTGACAGGGCAGCTTGGCCGAGAGCTGGGCAGAGGCTGGCTTGGCTGTGCTCAATGACCCTCTCACCTGGGACTTGAGTCCCTCAGCAAATGTTCTGTGCCCAGTCCTCTGCTGGGCCCTAGTGGACCCCAGAATGGGATTGGGGTGAGGTCAGGGAACAGCAGAAGCAGACACTGTGGACAGGATGAAGCAAGACTGGGGGTAAAGTCTAGGCCTTCCCAGACAAACTGTGGCTCACACTGTGGCCTGACCTAGAGCCAGGATCAACTGCTCAAGAACTGATCAACTACTGGCATGCCACACTGGGCAAGACAGCACTGACTGCCCCCTGCATTCAGCACCATCCCAGCTCCAACACAGTGAATACAAGACAGGTAGCACCCGTCCTGTTTGGACCGGACCTCTAACCACAGCTTGAATCCCAGAGTAAAGGCAAATAAGGCAGTAGTAAGGAAGTAGGAAGAAGTAAAGGCAGCTACCCCAGAAAAGCTGGGGTCGGGAGAGGTGGAGGCTCCCACTACCCACACTATAGCGGAGGTTTCTCCCACAGCAGCGTGGGTACCGGCTTGAGGTTATTAGACACAGCATTAAGAGCCTACTCTAAAACATACCCACAGGGCACCTTTCTTTTCCTTATTTCTAAATATGCCTGGATGTGCAGAGAAAGGGAGCTGAAGTCCCTTAGTTCCATTTTCAGTATGTTACGTTACACATAGCTAAGAAACAGTGAAATATCGTAAGCAAACAATATTTAATTATTTAAAATTTAAAATAGAAAGGCTGGAGATCTCAGGCTACCTGCCCAGGACGACTCCCCAGCAAACCGAACTGAGGCTCCCTCAGAATAGAGAAGACATGTCTCTGCACGGGCCCCGAGGGGGCGCAGGGCGACGTGGGGAGGGGGACCCAGGCCGGGGATCCGGGTGGTGTGCCCTAGCTCTCCCCAAGGCGGCAGGAGCAGCGCGGCGCAGGGACATCCCTCTAGGCCGTCGGTGCCTCTGCGCTTCCCGGCGTCCCGCTGCCCCAGGAAAGTTCCCGGCCTGCCACCCCTTGGGCCGTTGGAAAGTTTCCGTGGCTGCGGGGCCCTGGCAGCTAGGTGCCAAGCGTCGCGCCGGGCTGACACGGCTGCGGTGTCCGGCCGCATTCAGCTGAGGCGCGCAGTTCAAGGCGCCGGGCCGGGTCGCGTAGGGCCCCGAGGCCGTGCACAAAGGGACCCGCCCCCGCCGGCCCGGGGTCTCCGGCGCCGCAGCGCGCGCGGGCAAGACGCGGGTGGGGCGGAGACGGGCTCCAACGCCGGGCCCAGATCCTCGCCCGGATCTCGACTCCGGGGACAGGACCCCGTCCGGACCGCTACCTGGAACGCGGCCCAGATTTACGGCCCCGCCCCCGGTCCCGGCTCTGACCTGCGGTCCCAGCCCCGAGTCCAGCACCCCGCCCACTGGCTCGAGCTTACCTGGAGTGCAGCGTGGGCGGCTCCGCAGCGCGGCCGCGGCCCCGGCCCCCAGACGGGCGTCCCCTGGTCCCTTGGCGCGAGGGGAGCGGCGTTCCCAGGGCACGGCGCGGGTCACCGTCCGTGGGGCCGCAACTCGGGCAGGTGCGGGAGACCGTGCGGGGCCGCCCCCTCCCTGCGGGCCCAGAGCGCAGCCCGAGACCCCGGGCCAGCCCTCCCGCCCTCACGCGGCCCGTGTGCAAAGCGAACCGGGCCGGCGACGCGGATCTCCGCCCCGCCCCATCAGACCGCAAATTTTCCCATTGGTCGAGAGACCCGGCGCGGCACGGCAATAGGCGCCGATTGGACGAGTGCGCAAAGATGACGGCTTGCCATTGGGCCTCCGGGGTGTCAGTCCCAGCGGATGACCGGCCCCCTCCCGGAGGGGCAGAGGCCCCGGCACCTGCCCGAATCTCTGCAGCGGCGGTGTCAGGGTACGCGGGGCCGCCCCTTCCCAGCCGACTTGCGAGAACATTCCCCCGACCATCCAGCCCCGAGCAGGGACTGGCATGGCTGGCGCCCAGTCCCGGGACTCCGGCCGCGTAGCCTCCATCACCAACCCCAGTTCACAGGTACCCTTCTTCAGCGCCTGCTACTCTGCGCGCTGGGCGCCGCGCCCTCCTGTCGACATCGAATTGTATTCTTCACGCAAACCGCGAGGGAGAGTACTGCTGCTATCCCCATTTTACAGTTGCGAAACAGCCTCACAGAGGTTCTCACTTGCTTGAATGCAGTCGTCTGACTCCGGAGCCTGGGGGGCTCTCCCACTCTCAACGCCCCTGGGACCTCGCAGCGGGGCGGGGGTGGAGGTAGGGGCTGCATTATTTACCAGGGCAGGAAGAGACCCCCTCGGTAAACCAGGGACTCACCTTCCCAACCAGGCCTGGATGTACAGACCTCTTGGGCCTGTCCCACCCTGCAGGTCCCCCATGAGGCCGCCCTTCCTCACCTCCTCCTGGCATCCTCACAGCCCCACAAGCTCTCGGTCTGGGGAGGCGGAGTTGTGCGTTTATGGCCCCGTACTGCTGTCCCATTTTCTCCATCCTACCTGAAGTCAGAAAGGACCGTGGCTTCACTGCCTGTTGAGATTCGCATAGGTTGCATTTCCTTGCCAGGTTGAGTGCACCAGACGTGAGGCACACGTGGGACCATGACCCTCTGCCAGCCCCGCTTAACCTTGTGGTGTGGGGGGAACCAGCAGGGATGTTCATGCCCAGTGCTTTTTCTCAGGGAGGTCCTGAGATGACTTCTTAGCCAGTGACCCTGGCTCATGCATGCTGTCAGACTTTCCTGCCCTAGATGCATCTGGAGATGACCAGTCCTTGGCTCACTGCATTCCCCAAGGCCGCCTGCGGAACCAAACTGCCCACAACCATGCTCATGGGTGGTGGAGGGGTGGACCAGACACTCCTGTCTTACCCACCCATATCAGGAGTCCAGTGTGTACACCCAATCATTCCTTTATCCAAACTAAGAAAATGAAATGGCCCAAGGCAAGAACTCACTGCTGGGACCACTTCTGGGTCCATCTGTGTCTGGCAGCATGGTGAATCAATCCCAGCTGCCTTTCAGAGCCAGGCAGCTACTATCAATTGGAGCTGGCACTTAATGTGCCAATTGGCCTCCTGGCATGGGGTTGTTGCTTGCTGCTCTGGGAGGGCAGAATGAACTATCTGTCCCTAGAACAGGGGCCCTCATAAGCCAGGTAGCTGTCATCTTGTTAAGCAGCACTGTGGTGACATTCTGGCTCAGGTGCTGTAGAGCTGAGGGATTGTTTCCTCCATTTAGGAGTAGATGTAATGAGTCCAGCTGTCCCCAGCCATCTCTCCAAGTGCATTTGACCCTGGTCTTGCTACAGCCCCTCTTCTCACAGTGACCTCATAGCCCTGCACCACCCCCTTCCCACACTTGCAAAAGGGATTGGACAGAGTGCAAAAGAGAGCTATACACCAAAATCTGTGCAAGTGAAACTCTCTCTCCTTCTCCCCTCATCCCCACCCCTACCACCCATAGAGTTGCAGAGACGTGTCTGCTCTCAGCAGGACAGAGGATGTGGGGGCAGCACCAGTTCAAACAGGACTCAGGACCACTGTCCAGCAGTTGGCCCATTAGGCTGCAGCCGGGGCTCAGAAACACAGCAAGGGAGGCTGGGCTCAGTGGCTCATGCCTGTAATTCTAGCACTTTGGGAGGCTGAAGTGGGCAAATCAGGCTATGTTGTCCAGGCTGGTCAGGAGTTCGAGACCAGCCTGGACAACATAGCAAAACCCCATCTCCAATTGAAAAAAGAGAAAAAATACGAAAAAAAAAAAAGGTAGCCTGGCATGGTGGTAGACACCTATAGTCCCAGCTACTTGGGAGACAGGAGATTGCTTGAACCTGGGTGGCGGAGGTTGCAGTGAGCCAAGATTGCACCACTGCACTCCAGCCTAGGAGACAGGGCAAGACTCCATCTCAAAAAAAAAAAAAAAGAAAAAGAAAGAAAAGAAAAGGCCAGCCGAGGTGGCTCACGCCTGTAATCCCAACACTTTGGGAGGCCGAGGGGGGGGTGGATCACCTGAGGTCAGGAGTTCAAGACCAGCCTGGCCAACATGGAGAAACCCCATCTATTTTTTTTTTTAATTAAAAAAAAATTAAAAAAAGAAAAACAGCAAGGGAGACCACAGGGACCAGTAGCCCAGTGTCCTCCCTCTCTCATCCTCTCACCCAGCTCCATAGGGACAGTTGTGGGACTCATGGGGAAAGCCACAGAGAGAAAATGCTTTCAGCTGGGTGTCAGGAAGAACTTTTCAACAGTTGGAGCTGTTGAAACCAAAAGAGTGACCACAGGAGGTAGTGAGCTTCCTATCTGAGTTTGTGTGCAATTAGAGGTTGTATGCCAGTGAGCCCCTTGCAGCCCCAAGATCCCAGGGCTTGGGTGCCCCCCCCAGACCCATCTCGTCTGCTGTCACCTGCTCCCTGGCATCCCATGTCATCCAGACTGGAGTGTCAGTGGTGACAGAGAACATCAGAGTATCTGGTCTGGAAAAGTATGCCTGGGAGTGGGGCTAGCCCAAGGCCATAAGCTATGACAGAACAGGATGTGAACCACCATCTGACATTTTACTGCATCCCTCTTTGTGGGCAAAGGGAAACCTTAGTTGTTGGGAGTAGATGCTTGGTGCCACAAAGAAGAATTAGCACTGAGACAAAGGATTTTTCAGCAACGCAATTTTTACTTCCTGGAATGCGGGAAGGGTACTCTCACTAGCTATCTTGCCATGAGAGAACAATGAACAAAGGAAAGCATCCATATTTATATTCCTTACACATTTGGGGTCATCCTTACTTCTGTGTCTGATCTCCATTGGCTGGAGCCAGACCTCACAATCTAATCTAAAACCCGATTGGCTAACAACTTAAAACTTTTCTAAACAAGTAAAAGCAATGGAGAGCTGGGACATGCCTGTGAACAGATATCCTGCACAGATATCTTGGTTAAAGTATAAGGACATAGAAGGTACTATGTGTCTGTAAGTATGGCATGCTTTGAGGTGCATGGCCTGGTGTTTTGGGGCAGCTCACTCTGAAGCTGCTGCCACGAACCCCAGGGCACAGTCCATCACCCCCAAGCCCCAGATCCTACTTGTCCACCACCACCACTTCTTGGCCCTGTAGATTGCACAGGTCTGGCTGCTCAGAGGAAAATCAATGGTAGCAGCCCCGCACAATCCCACTGCTGGATAGTAGGAGAAAGAGCCATGTCTGGCTGGGTCTGCTGCCTGCTGGCTGTGAGTCCCTGGGCATCTGCAGTCTTTGGTTTCCTCACCTTGTAAAGGGTTCTGTTGGGTTCCAGGAGAAACACAGATGAGACAGCAAAAGTGTGGAGCACAATGGGCCTGCATGCAGTCCAGGTTAGACTCTTGTCTTTGCTGATTACCAGCCAGGCTCTTCCTATCCCTGAGCCCCAGTCTTCTGCAGGGCATCAGGGCACCTAGGTTTTCAACACAGGTTGAAGCTAATCTGGCCGCTGCTGCCTGCCCCCTTTCTTGACTTCAACTGAATGACAAAGCTGCTCGAAGTCTCAGTGTTTACATCTATAAAGTGGGGTTAAAGAACTGCTGACCCAGACACTGGGTTTAGAGTGCTTTGCACATTATCATTATCCTTAATGTCCTTGTCATCCATGTCATAGTTTTTTGAGTGCTCACTTTGGGGCAGGGCCTGAGCCTCTGGGCTTTGACTCTCCAGCTTTCTGCCATATACACCCAGCCACAGCCCAGAGGCCACTAGAGCAGGGGTCCCAACTAATGCCTCTGTTCTGTTGGGAGAGCCCCAGTTGGTGCCCACTTGCTCACCCTGCACAAGTCAAGCTGGGCCAGCTCCTCATCACTGGGGCCTGGACCTGGATGTGAGCTCAAAGGCTACAGTGGGGGATGGAAGTGGGGAGGTGATGGGTGTGCAGGGTGTAGTGCTCAAATGCCTAGTCCAGGGTTTGGGTTCCATACTGGGAATGGCAGGGGCATCAAGGGTTCCTGTAGCTCTTCAGAGAGCCCGCAGGGTGGGCAGGTGACAGACGGTGTCCACGAGGGCATGGACTCAGGGGCGCCTGCGACCTCCAAGAGCGTCCCGGCTGGCAGGGAGCCGCGCAGTCCCCGAAGGCCGCGAGGTCAGAAAGCACTCAGACGCCCGCGCAGCCCTAAGCTTTGGCGCAGCCCCGGGGGCGGAGCGCCAGGAGTCTGCATCCTCCGAGCGACAGTGCGCTCATCCAACGGGATCCCGGCATGCGGTGCGCCGCCCCGCCCCTCGCCGCACGGCCCAATGGTGAGCGCGCCGGCTGCGGGCGGGGCGGGGACTGGGCTGGCGGCTGTGGTGCGCGGGCGCGGCACCCGGAAGTCGGCGGCGGCGGAGGCGGTGAGTGCGCGGCTGGCTGCCGGGGCTGGCGGACTCAGCTCCTGGCCGGGCCAGCCTGGGCTCAGGGGCATCGGGCTCCGGGCTCTGGGTGCGCGGACGGGGCCAGGCTGCTTGAGGGTGGATGGGTTGGCCGCACCTCCTCGCCCAGCCTCAGTTTCCCCTCTCTGAGGTATGGAATAGAGTCAAGCGGCTGGGTCAGGGGCGACCACGTCGATCCCGGCCGACGAAAATGCCCCGCGCGTTACTAGAAGGCGTTTTTAATAATCTCCGCTGGCATGGGGTGCGAGGGACTCTGGCAGCTTGGACCAGACTCGCTGCGAGGAGGCTGAGACTGGCAGGGCTGGGAGCTGCGTGGTACCTGGAGGGTGGGTGGGCTGCGGCCTTGGCCAGCATCAGGGACAGCTCTGGCGCCCTGAGACACGCTGTCCCCTACCTGCGGCTTGCTGCAGGCCAGCAGGGTGACAGCTAATGTGGGTGTAAGTAGATAGCAAGTGCTGGGTCATCCCTGTGACTTGATGCGGCCTTCCTGGGGTGGATTGGGTAGTTGGATCCCCCCACCCCCACATCCAGAGCATCAGCAGTAGGGGGTGGCAGGGCTGCACTCAGGCCGGTCCTTGCCCCACTGCTGGGCTTTGCAGTAGCCTGGGCTTTGCCCGTTTTTCTCTAGGGAAGTGGGCACAGAAGGCTATTTGCTGAGACCCTCCACATTCCCTGCCCGCAGCACCTCTCCTTTGCTCCCTTGGCTTCCTGCTGGGCCACAAGCTTTAGAGTGAACCATCTGCCCTTGCACAAGTCCCTGGGCCTCAGGCCCCCTTCCTCTTCCGGAATGTCACATGCCCTGCACTGGCCAGGCCTGTCTGCACTGACCAGGCCTCTCGTGTGGCTCCAGACCTGTTGACCACTGTTTTGCTGCCACTCTGGGTGCAGAGCCCTTCCATGAGGCAGATATGACGGCAGCTGTGAGGGGTAGCTGAGTAGCTCTTTGGAAGGCTTTCTCACGCTAGCTCATTTGCCTTTGGGCAGCGTTTTGAAGCAAGCATTCGTTGATCCAATCCTGCTCACACAAGGAAAACTCAGGCTAAGGGGGTAGATGTTCCCAAGGTCATTCAGAGCAGGGGCCAGCTCCCAGTGCCTCTGCTACTCCTGGGCCACTCTCCTAGGAGTCTTCCTGCATCCGTGTCCTGTTGGGTGGGCTGGGGGCAGCTGGAGAGGGTGACTGTGTTGTCAGATGGACACGGCAGAGCCTCTTTTCCTCCCCCAAGGATCCTAGTGCTCTGGTGGTACAAGGTGGGGTGCTGTGGTGCCCCCACCCCTCGGGCCCCTACACAGCTTTGTGTTACTTGCGTGTCCTCAGACTGCAGTCCCCTCAGACCAAGCCCCTGCCTGCTGTGATGTGTGGTGGCCATAGCCTTTCCCTGAGCTAAGATGACCAGCTGTCAGCTCTGCCTTGGCTGCCTAGCCCCTTGTGCTTCGTTGGTGTCTTCACTTGTGGTCTGTTATGCTGATTACGTTTTGCAGTGTATGTAATCATGTGCAGTGTCCTGGGAACTTGATCTTGTGCCTGGCTTCTGCACTAGACAGTGAACTTGGAGGGTACCCTGGTGCCCATCCAAGAGTACTGCTTCTGTAAACATCCATGGAGAGATAAGGGGCTTCTCAGGGACCCCAGAAGGGGTCTGGAGAGAAACGGCCAGGACAGGGAGGCTGGGAAGACTTATCGAAGCAGGGCCATGCTTATCATTGACACTCCAGATGCGTGAGAAACAGGGCCCATCCTTTGGTGATGTGGCAGTCAGTACATGGCAGCAGCATGGCAGAGCCCGGCCTCTGTTGGCCCCTACCATAGGGATAGGCTCCCTGAAAAAACAAGGTCAACCCAGAAGGACTGAGCTGCCTTTTGAGGTTATCACAGCAGCTTTTTCCCCTTTTTCTCTTAACTTCGTTTTTAGATTGCAAAAATAGTTTATGCATGCTTAAAAATAAAAAAAGGCTGGCCTCCATCTCCTGGCAGCTGCTCCCATGGTGTACCTGCTGACATTTGGGGGCACATCCGTCAAAGTCTTCACTGCCATACTTACTTGAAGCGCTTGCCTTTACCCTCTTTGCAGGCATGGTAGGAATGCCCCTTTTTTTACTAACCACTCAGGCCACGGGGACTGCTGCGAGACTGGCCTGTCCCTGGCTTGTGGAGAAGCTGAGTGTTCCTGCCAGGGGGGCCTGAGGGTGGGGCCACCCTGTGTCCAGAGCTTTCTGTGTGCTCATGATGCCTCTTATTTGTGCTACTCCTTGGAACTGGGAAGAGACAGTGATCCTCTGGTGTGAGGCTGAAGTTATGCCCTGGAAGCAGTGTGAAGTTCTCCTGAGGAGAGAGTACCACTGTAGAAAATGTGTCATGATAAAATACCATTTAGGCTGGGCGCAGTGGCTCAGGCCTGTAATTCCAGCACTTTGGGAGGCCAAGGCGGGTGGATCATCTGAGGTCAGGGGTTCGAGACCAGCCTGGCCAACATGGTGAAACCCGGTCTCTGCTTAAAAAAATATGGTAATTAGCTGTGTGTGGTGGTGGGCGCCTGTAATCCCAGCTACTTGGGAAGTTGAGGCAGGAGAATCGCTTGAACCGGGGAGGTGGAGGTTGCAGTGAGCTGAGATTGTGCTACTGCACTCTAGTCTGGGCAACAAGAGCAAGACTCCATCTCAGAAAAAAAAATGCCATTTAATAGCCAAACAGACAGTGTAGATTGGTGAGCTCTTGCTGCGGAGGTGGGAGGAGAGCAGGGCATTGCAGTGGACTGGTCACTCAGAGGGTTTCCCGACGTTAGGGCTTTGTCCGCCAAGACTCCGGGAATAGCGACACTGTGTTCCCATGTGTGTTTACCTCCTCTTCTGGCAGCTACTGGGAGCCTGCGTCACATGTCTGTGTCTGCCTTGTCCTTTGAAAAGAGCAGCTCAAGCTTTTGAGCTCTGCCCCGGGGGCTGCCACAGCTGATAGGGTGGGGATTACAAGGGATGGGGATTGGGCTTCCAGCTGCTCAGCCCTGCTCACCAGCTCTTGTGGCCATTGAGGCCATTAAATGGGGGCAGCAGACTGTAGGGCTCAGTCGCCCTCTGTTCAGAGACTCACCACGTGCAGCCCTGATAGAGACTGACTTGATGGCCACCCTCCCAAGTGTCTAGGCCCCCTTAGCCCTGTGGTACAAATACCTTGCCTTTCCCTTGTGTGCCCTCCTGCCTGTCACCACTGCTTTCTGTTTCTCACACCTCCCCTCTGCCCACGTGCTATTTTTGCTTTTTCAGTTGTCCAAGGGAAGTGCTTCCACCCAGAGTGTGTGTGTCCCATCACCTGTGGCCCCCAGGGTCTCCAGATGTGGCGTTGCTGTGACACCCAGCTGCACCCCATCCTGTGCGGAGCTGTCTTGCACTGGGGCTGATTGGGTCTTATCTTGCTTTTTGTAAACAAGTGACTCTTGGGTTCTTCCCTTTCCTTCCCTCACTTCCCCACCCACAGAAAAGTCCCAGCCCCACTAGGGAAGGAGGGCAGGATCTGTGCATTTTCTTTTATTTTTCTTTTTGAGACAGAGTCTTGCTTTATTGCCTCACAAGGCTGAGGCAGGAGAATCAACTGAACCTGGGATTATACGCATGAGCCATCGTGCCCGGCCAAGTTTTGGACTTTTACTAAATTTGTTACTAAATATTTTTTTCTTTTCTTTTCTTTTTTTTTTAAGGAGTTTCGCTCTTACTGCCCAGGCTGGAGTACGGTGGCATGATCTCGGCTTACTGCAAACTCTGCCTTCCAAGTTTAAGTGATTCTCCTGCCTCATCCTCCTGAGCAGCTGGGATTACAAGCGTGTGCCACCATACCTGGCTAATTTTTGTATTCTTAGTTGATATGGGGTTTCACCACATTGGCCAGGCTAGTCTCAAACTCCTGACCTCAGGTGATCTGCCCTCCTCAGCCTCCCAAAATGCTGGGATTACAGCCCTGAGCCACCCCAGTCAGCCAAATATTTTATTCTTTTTAATGCTCTTTAAGTGGAGTTGTTTCTTAATTTCATTTTGCAATGTTCATTGTGTTCTTTTTTTTTTTTTGAGAGGGACTTTTACTCTTGTTGCCCAGGCTGTGGTACAGTGGTGCATTCCCAGCTCACTGCAACCTCTGCCTCCTGGGTTCAAGCGATTCTCCTGCCTCAGCCTCTTCAGTAGCTGGGATTACAGGCATGCACCACCACACCCTGCTAATTTTTGTATTTTTAGTAGAGACGAAGTTTTGCCACATTGGCCAGGCTGGTCTTGAACTCCTGGCCTCAAGTGATCTGCCCACCTTGGCCTCCCAAAATGTTGGGATTACTGTCGTGAGCCACCATGCCTGGCCAGTGCACTTTCTTTTGAGGGTGGACCTTACTGTTCCCCGCCAGGAAGCATGCCTACTAAATGTGCACACTCAGTGTCTGGCATGACGGATTGTGCAAAGTGAACCCAGCCACACAGCTACCACCCGTATCACACGTGAAACTACCACCAGGCCCCAGACATCTCCCTCGTGTTCCGTAGTGGCCTCCTAGACCAGGTGGCCCTGCCCTGCCATCTCTGTACTCTGCATGAAAAACCAAGCAGAGTGCTGTCTTCTGCCTGGGACCTCCCCACTGCCTCAGGAATGGGGGCTTGTTCCTGTTCATCACCGTGGAAGGGCACAGGCTAGACTTTTCTTGCTGTGTCACTTGGGCACCTGCAGAGTGCCTGGCGTAGTGAGCAGGGGTTGGGGCATGACTTGATCCAGGTAGGGTTCAGAAGGTTCTTTGAATAGCCAAGAGGGAGACTTGCCCTTGACACCCGAGAATGCATTGGAACTAGGGTGACTACTGCAGCATCAGAGGCCTGGTGACACATGCAGGACCTTGAGGGGCTCATGTGACTAGGAGTCCAGTGTGTGGCTGAGGTGGGCCAGACTGGATGGCCAGCAGCCGCCAGGGAATGATTGGTGGTGCGTTTGGGACGCACGGGTCGTCCTCACCTCACAGCATTCACACAGGCAGACAGTGTGTCCGAGAGCTTCACCACTGTTGACAACCATGTAAGGTAGTCAAGAAAAAGGCGTTCTCATTTTGGGACAGGGAGGGCCTTCTTTGGCAAGACAGGGGACATGACCACTGTACAGTAACAATGGGAAAAGCCCGTGTAATATAAGACTGTTTCTGCTAGTCAGCATCAAAGGCAGAGCTGAAAGGCAGGGACAGGCACATGGCTGCCCGCATCACACTAGCTGCGCTAGGGGGTCAGTGAGACAAAGGCCTACCAGTCAGTACCCATGTTGGTGAATTGTAGGCAAGAACATACAAGCGGTCAACAGTCAGAAGATGCCCAGCCAGTGGGGGATGCCCATAAAACCCTAGTGGGAACATTTCCTGCACCACACACATCCTGGAGGTGGGTGAATGGCGTCACCTTCTGATGTCACATGTTAGTGGGAACTTGGCTGAGTCTGCTTGTCTAAAAGCGTTACCCTTGGATGGAGCAGTAATTCTGCCTCCTGGGTCTATCCTTGGAAGGTCCTCAGCTGTTCTCCCACTGCCGTAAAGAAATACCTGACACTGGGTCATTTATAAAGAAAGGTTGAATTGGCTCACGGTTGTGCAGCTTACAATCGTGCCAGCAAGCAGAGTAGGAACCAGCACTTCACATGGCCAGAGCAGGAGGAAGAGAGAGATGGGGGAGGGGCCCCATACTTAACCGGATCTTGTGAGAACTCTATCACTGTACGGTACCAAGGGGGGATGGTGCTAAACCTTCATGAGAATTCTGTCCCCATCATCCAGTCACTTCCCACCAGGCCCCACCCCCAACACTGGGAATTACAATTCAACATGAGATTTGGTGGGGACACAAATCTAAAGCATATCAGCCCATGTGCAGAGCATGTGCTAGGGATGGTTGCTTGATGGGACTAAAACACCAGCCAGAGCTGAGAGGCAGAGCAGCGGGAAAGCTGGGCAGGGATGAGCCACGGGACAGGGCCCTGGTGTAGACAGACCTGTATGGCCCGTCAGGGAGAATGGAGCCATGGGACCCTGGTGTGTTAACCCAACAGCATACGTGTGCATGCTCACATGTCTGTGCAGGCAGGCTAAGAACGCTCTGGCACCACAGGCAACCCTTGGCTGAGGCTTTTTTTTTCTGTTTCTTGAGACTCAAAGTCTTGCTTTGTCACCCAGGCAGAGGTGCAGTGGTGCTGTCATAGCTCACTGCAGCCTCAAACTCCTGGGCTCGAGCGATCCTCCTGCCTTAGCCTCTCAAGTAGCTGGGACTACAGATGCATGCCACCATGCTTGGCTAATTTTTATTATTATTTTATTTTACTTTACTTTTTTGAAACAGAGTCTCGTGCTGTCACCCAGGCTGGAGTGCAGTGGCACAATCTCTGCTCACTGCAACCTCCACCTCCTGGGTTTAAGCGATCCTCCTTCCTCAGCCTCCGGGGTAGCTGGGGTTACAGACCTGCGCTACCACGCCCAGCTAATTTTTGTATTTTTAGTAGAGACAGGGTTTCACCGTGTTGGCCAGGCTGGTCTTGAATTCCTGATCTCAAATGATCCACCCGCCTCAGCCTCCCAAAATGCTGGGATTACAGCCATAAGCTACCACGCTCGGCCTTATTTGATTATATTATTGATATTATATTGAGACAGGGTCTTGCTCTGCTGCCCAAGCTGGAGTGCAGTGACGTGATCATAATTCACTGCAGACTTGACCTTCCAGGCTCAAGCCATCCTCCCACCTCAGCCTCCCAAGAAGGTGGGAGGCACATGCCACTGCCCCCGGCTAATTGTTTTTATTTGCTTTTTGTAGAGACAGGGACTTGCTGTGTCCCAGGCTGGCCTTAAACTCCTGGCCTCAAACAGTCCTCCTGCCTCAGACTTCCAAAGTGCTGCGATGACAGGCGTTGAGTCCTGCCTGGATGGGGCCTTGGCCCGTCAAATGTTGTTGGAAATGTTTTCCACCAGAGTGTGCTCCTGGATGACCTGGGCGATGGGATTAACAACTGTGGGCCCCACAAGCCTCCAGAGCTGCCAGTTGTGGCAGCAGGAGACAGCCTTGGGCTGGGGCACAGAGAGGCAGAATAAAGTGGGTAGATGAGCAGGCAGCATGCGAGAGGGATCAGCGTTTCTTGGTGTGATTACAAACACTAGAGGAGGTGGTGCTGGTTGGTGTGTGGTGGGCCACTGGCATGGTCACATGCCTGATGCCTGTTGGCCTCCTCGGAAGGGGAGCTAGCAGCAGTGGGGTCTGGAACATGCAGGAGGGTGGCCTGGATTTTCCCCGTCACACTGAGGCCTGCCTGTTCCCTGCTGGGTCTTCCAGTTGAGGCCCTGTCAGCATGGTCCTCGTCCCCCTTGCTGCTTCTCCCCATGAGCCTCTGCAAGGTCACTGCCCGCCCTCCACCCCACCCACCTGCCTGTGTGGTGGGCGCTGAGTGCCAGGGAAGCAGATCCTTGCTGCCAGGCAGCAGGCCGTGTGCACATCCATCAGGGTGCCAGACCTTGTCCCGACATGGCCCTGGCCGGGGTCACTGCTGCTGCTGCTGCTGCTCTCTGCCTGTGGCTGTGGCCCATCTTTGGCTAGGCCTTCTGTCTGTATCGTTTTCTTGTCGTGCCTTTTTTAGATACCACATGGAGTGAGTTTTGGGGTTTGCCTCTTCTTAGAGAGAGAGAGTTTAGCGCATTTCCACTTGGCTCTTAGGACAGAGGCCCTGTTGGTTCCTCTGAGAAGCCAGGGGAGGAGCCCTAGGCTGGAGAGGGGATTCCAGAGGGTGGTGGATCTCAGAAGCAGAAGGTGGGCAGAGAGGATGGTGCATGCCGGGAGAGTTCTCGAAAGCATCATCAGCAGATGGGCCCGGAGTGCCTGGAAAGCTTCCGTCCTTCACAGACGGCGCCGTGTACTAAGAATAACCCATGCCAAGTCCAGGCTTTCTTCCCGTTTTGTGGAATTACCAGGTTATTAGACTAGGGGAACGTATGCTGGGATTCTGGGAAGACTTCCACCCGCGCTGGTATTCTTAGAGCATGGGAAGCTCTTGGCTGCAGTGTGAAGAGGGCTCTTTCTTTCCACTCATACCTCACAGACCCGCTAGCCAGGCTCAGGGGTGCCAAGGGACTCCAGGAGTGTGGGGGGATTTACTCCCCCGGAGAGGCCTGTGCTCTGTCCCTGCAGAGGCTGGCGGCATTTGCAGTCACACAGTGAGCTCACGGTGACTGTCCGCCTCTTACCTCCCTGGCAGTGTTAGCAGAGGCCACACCAGGTCCCAAGTGGTTTATTCCCAGGCCTCCCTGCACAGAGGCTGTGCATGTCCCCTGGGCATTCACTCTAGCTGGCTGGGCTGCAGGGAGGCTGGGTGCCTGGCCCGACTAGAGGTGGCATTCTACTGGGAGTGGTAAGTGTTGACTGTCACAAAGGCGACCTCTTTTCTTTTTTTTTTTTCTTTGAGACGGAGTTTCGCCCTTGTTACTCAGGCTGGAGTGCAATGGTGCGATCTCAGCTCACCGCAACCTCTGCCTCCTGGGTTCAAGCAATTCTCCTGCCTCAGCCTCCTGAGTAGCTGGGATTACAGGCACGCGCCACCATGCCCAGCTGATTTTTTGTATTTTTAGTAGAGACGAGGTTTCAACATGTTGACCAGGATGGTCTCGATCTCTTGACCTCGTGATCCACCTGCCTCGGCCTCCCAAAGTGCTGGGATTACAGGCGTGAGCCACCGCGCCCGGCCAAAGGCAACCTCTTTCATCACGTCGGTGTGAGAGGAGCTGGACTTTCCTGGGATACGGACGAGCCTCATGACACATATCCTTTCATCCCTTACGTGTCCGCCGGGTCCTCGTATGCTCCAGGAGGCAGCAGTGCAGGCCAGCTGCTCTCGTGACCAGAGCACCAGCACCTCACAGTCCGGTGCATGTCCCTCAGGGTACACCAGGGCTCTTATAAGCAGAGGGTTCCCATGTAAGCAGTTGCTTTTTTTTTTTTTTTTTTTGAGACAGTTTTGCTCTTGTTGCCCAGGCTGGAGTGCAATGGGACAAACTCCGCTCACTGCAACCTCCACCTCCTGGGTTCAAGCAATTCTCCTGCCTCAGTCTCCCCAATAGCTAGGATTATAGGTGCGCATCACCACGCCCGGTTAATTTTTGTATTTTTAGTAGAGATGGGGTTTCATCATGTTGGCCAGCTGGCCTCAAACTCCTGACCTCAGGTGATCCACTTGCCTTGCCTTCCCAAAGTGCTGGGATTACAGCTATGAGCTACTGCACCTGGCCAGCACTTGCTGTAAAAATTTTAAAAAGGATGTCACTTATACTAACCAGTCATAAGACTTCCTGAGGCAGGAGAAGAACTTTAGCCCACCGGTTTGAGAACAGCCTGGGCAACGTAGTGAGACCCCAGCTCTACCAAAAAATTTAAAAATTAGGCCAGGTGCAGTGGCTTACACCTGTAATCCCAGTACTTTGGGAGGTCCAGCTGGGTGAATCATGAGGTCAGGAGATCAAGACCATCCTGGCCAACATGGTGAAACCCTGTCTCTACTAAAAATACAAAATTAGCTGGGCATGGTGGCATGTGCCTGTAGTCCCAGCTACTCAGGAGGCTGAGGCGAGAGAATCACTTGAACCCAAAAGGCAGAGGCACCACTGCACTCCAGCCTGGGTGACAGAGCGAGACTCCGTCTCAGAAAGAAGAGAAAGGAAAAAAGTTAGTGAGTGTGCTGGTATGCACCCATAATCTTAGCTACTTGCGAGGCTGAATTGGGAGGATGGCTTGAGCCCAGGAGTTAGAGAAGGCAGAGTGGAAGTGACGTGCTTCCTGAAGTAGCTGTGAGAAGGACGCTTCTTTTCTTGTCCTGGTGCAGGATCCTCACCACCATGCCATGTTGTCCTGCTGCGCTGTGCTGGTGTCGTGGGCCGGTGGCAGGTCATTTGTCCCCCTCACAGGCTCTGCTTTCAGTCCTGGGGTGTGGCTCCTCTCGACTGCCGCCCACACGGCCTCCTGTTCTCAGTCTGGGCCACATATCTGGGCTTTTCCATCCCCATGGGCCTGGTGAGGCCTGGCCATATACCTGTGTCATGCCAATTGCTTTCAAGATGATGCCCCTTGTAGGACCACATGTCAGCACAGTGACCACCATGGCCGGGAGGAAGCTGGCTGCCCATCACCAACTTGCCCAGGGACCTCTTGCACCCTGGTGGGGATAGCAGACTCTGCTGTGGGAGAGCAGAAGGCAGCATGCTGGCTTCCAGGAGTGTCCACAGCGTGGCTGGGCAGAGCAGAGTTACAGATGAACAAATCTAGTGCTGAGGCCATCCTGGCTCTGTGAGGGGCTGTCAGGGCAGGGATGCAAGGTCCACGATGTCCACTTGACCCCAGCATCCCATATGTGCCTGGTTGGGGTGGCCACCTTACTCCTTCACCCCGAGTCCAACCTGCAGGTGCCCCTCCATGAGCCTCTCCAGGCTCACCTTGCCCATCCTCATCATGTGACCTGGGACTCTTAGTGGGTTGCGATCACAGCTGCAGAGCGCACAGCACAGGGAGGAGCTCCTCAGCATCATCGCCCGCCTGTGGTGTCCTCCCCAGCCTCCTTCAGGTTGGGGTTGGACCTGCCCTGAGAGCTGGGTTTTGCACTGCCTGCCCCACCCCCCCCCGTAACCTACTTCCCCAACTGCTATCCTGAGGCCAGGTTAGGGGATGCAGGGGAGTGAGCACTTTCTGCCTGGAGGGGATGGGCATGGCCATCTGACTGCTTCTGCAAGCCTGTTGGTTGTGTGCAGGCTGCCCTCAGGTTTCAGTCCCCTGGGGCAGGCAGAGTCTTGAGCAGGTTGCAGAGACTGGGCGTGGCTTCCTACAGGTATTCAGATGCCATTGGGTTGTAGCCTCTGAGGCCCAGGGCAAGACTGCTGGCTGGATCCCAGGCCCTCCTCCCTGCCTTTTCCTCCAGCTGCTCTCTGTGGTCTGGCTCTGGCCGCCTGGGCCTCAGGGCCAACCCTGCATGGCTTTGACCACTCTGTGGCCTTCTTGGACTGCAGAGGACATGCGGAGAGTTCATTGGGCTGGCCCAAGTGCCGAACCCAGGACAGGTGGGGACAGGCAGGGTGGGGCATCACCTGGAAAGCCAGGCACTTTTCTCCCTGGGACACCAATTCTCCTGTAGAGTTGGCCAGCTCGGGCACCCTTGAGGGTGAGCTCTGTGTGGCACAAGGGATGCCCTGAGGAGCCCAGCCTCACCTGGTGTGATGGGACATGTGTAAGTTGTGGGAAATGGTCCTGGCCGCCTGTGTGCCCACCTGCCCTGTGTCCAGGTCAAGATGTGGTGACCAAAAGGACAAGGACTATATCCATGGCTTCTTCCAGAGCCCCGCAAGTCAGCAGGCATGGGAGGGTGTTAGAATCCTGTAGTGCGCCTGTGTGGGGGCCATGCTGCACCTAGGGAACCTGCAGGGCTTGGCTCAGGGAGCACATAGGGGCCCAGGCAAACGCAAGGTCGCAGGTTAGGGGAGGTGAAGCTGGCAGGGGAAGGGGGAGACCTGCTGGCCAGAGCTGGGTCGGGGGCCGGTGGGCAGTGGGCCTGGCTCGAGCAGGGGGCGAGGGATTGGAGAGAAAGGCAGTTCCTGATGGTCCCCTCCCCAGGGGCTGGCTTTCCTCTGGTCCTTCCCTCCCAATGACCGCGTCTTCGTCGAGGCCACAGCCCTGGGCTCTGCGCCCACACCTCCAGTGCCAGGCTGCCCAGAGATCCGTTGATGGCCTTCCTTGGACCATGAAGCCCTCCCTGCCACTGGTGCCTGGAGGGCTGATCTGCTGCCTCAGTACCCTGGCCAGCTAGGATTTTAGGGTCCTGCAGCTGAACTGGAGGTGCCTTTCTGTGTAGCCTGTGGGTATCAACGGCCAGAACTGCCCTCGTTCATGGCCTTGCCAGCAGCTTGGCGTGCAGCCCAGGGAAGGCTGAGGTCAGCTGAAGCTAAGACCAATGGCCTTCTCTAACACTCCAGAGGAGCATGTCCCTGATGAGCAGGCCTTGGGCCCCAGGCCAGTGGGATTTCAGTAGGGACCGGCTGGCAGGGCTTTAGTGACTGCAGCCAGGGGTTCTCATGTGCAGGAAAGACCAGCTCCTCCAGAGTGAGCAGACTTGTGTCTTCTGGCCACGTGGTGAGTGCTGGGCCTACCCCATCAGTGGCACCTAGCAAGTGGACACCTGGGAGCACTGCCAAAGCTCAGTATGCTCCCCAGCTTCCTGCACTGCATTCAGGATGGTTCTGCCTCATCAGCTGCACCTGATCTGCTCTTAAACCCCCAGCTGAGCTTTAATGTGCAGTCACTGAAGCTTTCATTTCTAAAAGAACTTCCTAAGAGTTCCTTTTGGCCGGGCGCGCTGGCTCATGCCTATAATCCCAGCACTCTTTGGGAGGCCGAGGCAGGCAGATCACCCGAGATCAAGAGTTCAAGATCAGCCTGAACAACATGGAGAAACCCTGTCTCTACTGAAAATACAAAATTGGCTGGGCACGGTGGCTCACGCCTGTAATCCCTGCACTTTGGGAGGCCAAGGCGGTCAGATCATGAGGTCAGGAGATGGAGACCATCCTGGCCAACATGGTGAAACCCTGTCTCTACTGAAAATACAAAAATTAGCTGGACGTGATGGTGCATGCCTGCAATCATAGCTGCTTGAGAGGCTGAGGCAGGAGAATTGCTTGAACCTGGGGGGCGGAGGTTGCAGTGAGCTGAGATTGCCACAGCACTGCAGCCTGGTGACAGAGTGTGACTTCATCTCAAAAAAAAAAGAAAAATCAGCTGTGCATGGTGGTGTATGCCTGTAATCCCAGTTACTGGGGAGGCTGAGGCAGGAAAATTGCCTGAACCTGGGGAGGCGGAGGTTGCGATGAGCCAAGATCACGCCATTGCACTCCAGCCTGGGCAACAGAACAAAACTTGGTCTCAAAAAAAAAAAAAAGAGTTCCTTTTCCTGCTTTGTAAACCCAGTTTGCTCTTATCACTTCCTTTCCCCTGCAGATGTTTCTGAGCTGTTTTCTTTCTGCCATCAGAGCATGGTCAGTTGGTGATGTATGTGTGGGTATCTTTCTGCTGGTTCTTGCTCATGGTGCTTCTTTCATTATATAGTTCTTTCTTTTTTAATTTTATTTATTTATTTATTTATTTATTTTTGAGACGGAGTTTCGCTCTTGTTACCCAGGCTGGAGTGCAATGGCGCGATCTCGGCTCACCGCAACCTCTGCCTCCTGGGTTCAGGCAATTCTCCTGCCTCAGCCTCCTGAGTAGCTGGGATTATAGGCACGCACCACCATGCCCAGCTAATTTTTTGTAGTTTTAGTAGAGACGGGGTTTCACCATGTTGACCAGGATGGTCTCGATCTCTTGACCTCGTGATCCACCTGCCTCGGCCTCCCAAAGTGCTGGGATTACAGGCTTGAGCCACCGCGCCCGGCTTTTTTTATTTTTTTAAAGATGGGATTTCACCATGATGGCCAGGCTGGTCTTGAACTCCTGACCTCAGGTGATCCACCCACCTCGGCCTCCCAAAGTGCTAGGATTACAGGCGTGAGCCACCACGCTTGGCCTTATTATGTGGTTCTTTCTGACTGTGGACTGCTTCTTGTCTTTCAAAAATGATTTTGAGACTTCTTTGGCCACAGGGGCACTACCAGTGCTGGAGCCCCTTAAACCTGTGCTTGGCTTGCAGGTCCTCGTACCCCCAGTGTGGACCTGGACAACTGGCCATGCCCCAGCTTCTCAGGACCTTCCCCTCACTTTTGTGCAATGTCTCCGTGATCCCTGGGGGTGGCTACTGCTGTAGGTCATCTCTCCCTGAGTGTTGCTCTTTGGAGTCCCAGCCTAACTTAGGGGAGAGTCTCCTGTTAGGTTCCCCATCTTGTGGGGATGGCTGGGACTTGTCTTCTGTCTCCCTCACCCCTGAGGCCACCAGAGCACGAGCCCCAGTGTGTCCAGGGGGCAAACAGTCTGAGGCAGGATTGGCCATTGTGTTCTTCTGCCTTCTGTGGGCCATGCTCTCTGAGGTGTTGGCCATATCCTACAGGAGCTCATCAGCTCCTGCAATTTTTAAGATGTCTTCATATATATGTATATATATATATTTTTTTAAGACGGAATTTCTCTCTTGTTGCCCGGGCTGGAGTGCAATGGCACAGTCTCGGCTCACTGCAACCTCCACCTCCTAGATTCAAGCCATCCTTCAGCCTTAGCCTCCCGAGTAGCTGTGATTACAGGTGCCCACCACCATGCCTGGATAATTTCTGTATTTTTTGTAGAGACAGGGTTTCACCATGTTGGTCGGGCTGTTCTCGAACTCCTGACCTCAGGTGATCTGCCCGCTTCAGCCTCCCAAAGTGCTGGGATTGCAGGTGTGAACTACCATGTCTGGCCAATGTCTTCATATTTTATTGAGCATCTTGGGTTGTTTTTACCAAGAGGATTGGCCCTAGTAGCCTGCCAACCCTTGGGTGATAGTCCCCTGTGGGCACTGCCAGGTCACCCAGGGAGGGGACCCAGCCCAATTCCGGCCCCCCAGTCCCCTTCCCACAGGGCGCCCCTGCACCAACACACCCTTTAGTTCCCCATCCTATGCAGAGCAGTGGCCAGCACACCGTCTCAAATGGCTGCACATCCCCCAACACCCAGTGCATCTGCAGGTGGCAACACCTCACCTGCACACCCACCAGCTCCTCACTGAAGCAGATGGTCCCCAGTGGCCATCCCTGATGCCCATGCCTGTGGAAGCATGTACACTGAGCCCTCTTCACCTCCCTTCCTACTCATTAGACTTTTCTTGGAGGAATCTTTTTGCCTCTCTTCAGTATTTGAACAGCTTCTTGGCTGTCCCATGTCCCAGCTATGGGCACTGGCTCTGCCCTGGAGCCATGTCACTAAATCACTGCACACATGTACATTTCAGGGAACTTGGGTGTCACCCTGGGTGGCCTCAGGATCTAATCTCAGTCCGCCACTCATTTGCATTTCGGAAAACTGGCTGCTGGGTCCCAGAGGTCCCTGGGTGGGGACGAGGTGTGTGCTAAGTGTGTAGTCACCCATCGTGTCCCTGCCACGTGTTCATGCCAACTGCTGTGGGTGCGTTGGGCCCTCGGGTCCTGTGGGATGGTGAGTGTGTGTGCTGAGCGGGGCCTGTAGGGCTGGCATCCCAGGTGAGTGAGCTGTGCTATCCTGCCTGGCAGGCTGCCGGTGGAGGAGGGCTGCCTTCATTGGTGGCATGTGGGGGCGGGGTCTGGAAGTAAAAACATACACAGTGGTCCATTTCCAAAACAAAATGTCTTAAATGGGCTTAGGTGAGCAAACTACAGAAGAAACAGGATCTACTAGGCCCCTGCTTGGATAGCCGATGCGTGCTTATCGGCCTTCCTCTTTCCCCCATTTCCCCCCATGTAGTTGCCTTCACCCAAACCAAAGAAGTTTAGTTTAAGATGAAAGTCTACTAGCCTGCAAAGTAGCTCGGTTTGTCTTTTTGTATCAGCCTACCCTGCTACTTAGGTGGTAAGTTAAATACTTAAAAAGCCCTTGAGCTAACTAGGATTGCAGTGCACTGTGGGCTGCAACAAAATACAGCAAAACAAACCTGAAAAAGAAACACCTGAAGCCCCTTACCAACAACCAATAGGTGACGTCCGGGAAGACTGTGACCCCGTAGTACTCAGCCTGTGAGGACCCAGGGAGGGACCTGCGCATTAGGGGATAAATTGCTTATTAAAACTGGGTGTGCCTGCCTGTCAGACACCTGATCTTGCAAGAATGTCATTAAAAGTCTCTCTCTTCTCTGAGCCTCTGAGTCCATTCTTTAGTCTTGGATGGGTAAGTTTGTTTTTCACAATGTGGCTCCTGCCTTCGCTGCTGCTGACCCCTGGGTCCCACTCAGCACCCCAGCTTGGTGTGTCCAGGCCCCAAGAGTGCCACGGTGCTGAGGGGATGCTTCTGTTCAGGGCTGGTGTTCAGATGTGGGAGGTAGTTCTGGCCCAGGCCCCTGAGCCTTGCAGGTGGTGGAGAGAGTCTGGCCAGTGCCGATGAGCATGTGGGTTTGGGAGGTGTTTGTGTGGCACAGGCCAGCGGTATGGTATCCAGCGTGCAGTTCCCCCACAGCCGGCAAGCGCTGCAGGCAACACAGAGGTGGTTTTGTTCCAGCTTGCTGCAGGATTGGAGGGCGGCCCTGCTGTCTGCCATCCACTCAACTCAGCGTTTTCCTTTTTCCCGCAGACCTTGCGACCCGTGCGAGCAGAGCCGCCCTGCACCACCATGTGCATCATCTTCTTTAAGTTTGATCCTCGCCCTGTTTCAAAAAATGCATACAGGTAACCCCCTCGCTCTGCGTCTGCCGCGCCATGCAGGGTCCCAGGTGCCCAGCCAGTTCTCACGCCACTGGGCTGCTGAATGTGGGAAGGTATGTGGGCCAGGCTGGGGCTGCACAAGCCTGGCACTGCCCTCCGGGACAGGGTCACTCAGTGTGGGATGCTGTCAGAATTCCTCTCGGGGCAGGGACTCTAGTTGATGTATAAAGATGTGAAGACTCAGCCACAGAAGGTGTTGGGTACCAGCCCCAGCCCCGTACATGGGTGTCCTTAGTCCTGGCGTGACGAGAAATTGAGGAAAGGAAATAAAGACGGAGACACAAGAGTAGAATATACCGTCTAGGCCCCTAGCTTTGGGCTCCAAACACTTTTATTATGTGCATAATCTCATTGATCTTATGGGCATGGAAGGAGAGGGTCAAGGAATTGGGTAAGATAGCCTGCGGGGAGAACACTTGAGATCCTTCTAAGACATGCTAAACTAATGCTCTGAGCATTTAACAGCACCTGAGATCCTTCTAAGACATGCTAAACTCATGCTCTGAGCATTTAACGGCACCTGAGATCCTTCTAAGACATGCTAAACTCATGCTCTGAGCATTTAACAGCACCTGAGATCCTTCTAAGACATGCTAAACTCATGCTCAGCATTTAACAGCACCTGAGATCCTTCTAAGACATGCTAAACTAGTACTCTGAGTTTATCACGGATTGTTATCTAGGTGCAGCTGCATCAGAAGCACAACGGATGAGGAGTCACCCAGTCTGACCACTCCCAAAGCATCAAGGGGCTTTTATCTCCTGAGCTTTGGGGACATAGAGCAATTAAAATCTTGACATAGTCACATGTTCGCAGAACCTAGGCAGAGCCTGAGGTGTTCCCTGATCTCTACCCTGCAAGGCTTTTCTCCTTGCCAGCTCCCATCTGCAAAGACCCTCCCGGATCTTGTGAGCAGAGGTCGCCTCCCTTCTCGGAGATCTTTGCATAAGCCCTCGTTCTGAGGCCCTCTTGGCAGTCTCCATGTTGAGAAGGCATTCGTGGGACCAGAGCAGTATCGCCTGCCCTGAAACCACCCCGAGGTGTTCCCCGGGGTTACTGTGCCCTCGGATGGTCTTTACCTTAGGCCTCCTGTAGCTGCTTGATTTCTAATTAACTGCACCAGTAATATAGTTTAGTTTGGTATATAAACTTCAGTGTACTCTGAGACAAGCAAGCTTAGAATTATTTAGCTAGAATTAATATAGGTCTCCTCTTGGCCGTCTTGACCCGCAGAAGGCAGCTGTGCAGGTAGGACAGAAGAGTGTCGTGTCCAGGTGGGCTGCAGTTCTATGGGCTTTAGGTGGGGGTCGGGCAGCAGAACTGGGGCAACAGTGTCAGCAAGAGCCAGCTTGGGCTGGCAGGTCACAGGTGCTGGTGAGAAGTTGAGGTGGCAGCCAGCCTGAGGTCTGTATATGAGTCCTGAGCTGAGGAAGAAGAGGAGGAGAGGATGCTGGGGACCAGCCAGAAGAGACAGAAAGCCAAGGCCAGGATCCACCCCTGACCCTGAACTGAGGATGGCCACACCTCCATTCCCCAGAACACCCCAGCATTTATTCACATGGAGAATGAGGCAGAGATGTAACCCACACCCAAAATGAAACTTGAAACTACTCTCTAATGGAATTGCTCGGGAAGATTTCATCATTTTAAAATCTATATTTTGATTTGAACCATTTCAAGAGGGTCTCAGATTTGACTCACCGCAAAGTTGCGTAGACACCATGCTGCCTGACTTCAAGACTGAATGAAGTCATTTCCTGCCAGGGAATAGGGAAGGAGGTATGTCTGGGGTTTTTCCTTTTTGCAATTTGGTGATGGCAGGGCCAGGCCAGGGTCCAGGCGGCAGACAGCATGCTGCAGGGCAAGTGGAAGTAATGTTAAGAACTATTGACTGCCACAGGGGCTGGAGTCGTGTGGGGGTGGGTCATGAGTGAGCAGAACTCTAAAGAATGTAGGAATAAGGTGAGGAACAGCCACTGTCCCCAGGGCTGAGCTGGGGTGCCCAGGGCAGAGCTCCCTCTTCCACCCCCAGCTAAGATCCAGACCTTGCTGGAGAGGGCACACCATGGCCATCTGGATGTCTTGGAAGTCTCTGGGGTGCCACGCTGGCAAGGTTTCCTGGAAATTTGCCTTCTAGAGTGCCTGGTAGCTGTCACAGGGTGGCTGCTAGGGGAAGGTGCTGACTGATGGCTGCTGCTGTTGTGCCCTGAAGAGCTGGGAAAGCCTCACTTGTTGCAGAAGCCTCCTGAGAAAGGATGCAGGAGCCGGGAAAGAAGCCTTCCTCCTCCAGTATCTCTCCAGCGCCCTCTTCTGACAAAACGTAACGTGGAACCAGCCGATGTTCAGCCCCATTATCACAGAGCAGGTGATGCAGGGTGAATTTGGAGCTGAGCAGATGCAATATATCCGTAACTGTCACGGTCTAGCCTTTGGCTCCTCAGCTTTCCTACACACCCTTCTATGCTCACTTAAACTCGCATGTGCCAGCCAAGCAACTGTATTTCTATCTGACTAGCAAAGAAGTTCCCAAATAAAGAGACATAGCCCAATGGCCCCTGAAGCTGTCACTGGCTGTGTTCCATTACTTCCAGATTTAGCCACAGCCTCACTTGATACTGTGTTTCCAGAGTTACCTCTGACCACCTGCACATAGAGTAAAATCGAGGAGAAGGAAGAAGACAACAGTGAGCATACACAGCACACCCACAGGCAGCAGAAAGGAGCTGCGCACCAGTGTTCTCGCTCCTGGGCACGCACCAGGCTGTGGCTGGGCCCTGGCTTCCTTCTGCTGCACTCAGCCAGAACCTCTGCTGCTCTCGGTTGCATACCTGGGGGATGGCCTGAGGCTTGGTTTTCGTTGCTGTGGTTTTCCACCAGCCAATCCCCTCGGGCCTGGGAGCTGGGACTCAGCGGCTCATCCACACAGCAGCTCTGCCTGCCTGGACATCGCTGGGAGAGGCTCTGCTTCCACTGACTCTAGCCAGCAGGGCCACACCCCAGGCCTCCACGTTCACCAGCTGGGCCTCACAGCACCTCCCAGGTCACCCTGACCTCAGGTCAGCCCGAGCCCCTGGGACTCTCCTTCACTCACTGTTTCCCTCCTGCCACTTCCTTGGCCACAGTCAGCTAACTGGGAAACAGGCAAGAGTAACCCAGGGTGAAAACTGCCAGGCCTTGTCCCTAGGGTGCACACACTGTGGCTGTCACAGCTGGTGCTCAGGGAAGTGGGAGGACAGTCCCTTTGAGTCCATTCCCAGGAGGCAGAGCCAGTGAGAGGACAGAACCCAGGCCTGGGCTGTCCACCATCACAGGGCGTTGTGAGCTAAACCATGTCTCCTGCAAATGCCCATCTTGAAGTCCTAACTGCTGGTACCTAAGAATGTCACTGCATTTAGAGGCGGAGGCTTTAAAGAAGTGATTAAGGATGGCTGAGTGCGGCGGCTCATGCCTTTAATCCCTGCACTTCGGGAGGCTGAGGCAGGAGGATTGCTTGAAGCCAGAAGTTCAAGGCTGCCTGAGCTATGATCACGCCACTGCACTCCAGCCTGAGTGACAGAGCTAGACAATGAGTCTTAAAAAAAACGATTAAGGCAAAATAAAGTCAGGTGGGTATGCTCTAATCAATATGATGAGTGACGCGGATACACACAGGGGAAGCTAGTGTGTGTACAGAAATAGAGGCAGTCCTCTGCATACCAAGAAGCCCTCAGAAGGAGCCAGCTCTACTGATGCTTTGATCTCGGACCTCCAGTCTCCAATGCTGTGAGACGTTAGTGTCTGTTGTTGCCACCGCCTACTTTGTGGTGCTTGGTTATGGCAGCTCTAGGAAATTAGCAATCGGGAGAGCTGGCCGGCTCCGTGTGGGTTTCAGGGTGGCTTCCTGCAGGCTGCCAAGGAGACTCGACCCGCCCCGGGTGCTTGCATCTCTGGGGAGGAAGCTTGACAGCCAGCCTGCAGGTGCCGGTCAGTGCCACCCAGCTCCCTGAGTGGAGAAGAGGAGGGTTGACATGGCCTCTCGTGCTTTCACTCAGAGCCCGTGTGTCACTGCCGGGACCCGCCCTGTGTGTCCTGCCATTCAGTTGGCCTCGGCATTTCTCTCTGGACTATTTTCCGAAGGCCTAAGCCAGGGATGAGGTATGCCACCTCCGGGTGACTGAGCAAATGTGCACTGTGTTTTCCTGACTTCGTGGGAGGGTGTGAGGCACCTCTGTTGGCTGCTTCTGCTCTAGCTGTGGGGTGCCCAGCTGGGGGAAGGGCACGCTGCAGGCTGGGGCACAGGGGCTTCTGCAGAGCCCCTGCCAGCACTTCTGCAGCACTTCGGGAGGCCTTGTGCAGGTACCCAGCTAGGCTGGGCTGGGCTCCTCACCTGTGGACTGGGGTATAAAGTAGGGTGCTTTAAGCCACTCTGCTTTTATTATTATTATTATTTTATTTTATTTTTATTTTTTTGAGACGGAGTTTCACTCTTGTTACCCAGGCTGGAGTGCAATGGCGCGATCTCGGCTCACCGCAACCTCCGCCTCCTGGGTTCAGGCAATTCTCCTGCCTCAGCCTCCTGAGTAGCTGGGATTACAGGCACGCGCCACCATGCCCAGCTAATGTTTTGTATTTTTAGTAGAGACAGGGTTTCACCATGTTGACCAGGATGGTCTCGATCTCTTGACCTCGTGATCCACCCGCCTCGGCCTCCCAAAGTGCTGGGATTACAGGCTTGAGCCACCGCGCCCGGC
>NW_022437138.1:716040-751156 GCF_009761245.1 Sapajus apella
TAACAAGAGCGAAACTCCGTCTCAAAAAAAAAAAAAAAAAAAAGCTGCCTGTGACAGCCCCATGCAATGCTCATTGCTGGCTCCAGCCTGAAGTGGCTGCGGGATAAGTTGTTACCGCATGGGGCAGCTTCCGTGGGTCACCACTGAGGGTTTGATCACTGGATCTCAGGCCAGAGTACCTCCTACCTACCTGTCACCAAACTGCGCCCCAGATGGTACACACACACACCCCGCAGCAGAACACACTCGCCCCGAGATGATGTACATACTCACGCCCCCCCAGACGGTGCACACACTCACATTGCAGCAGCATGAGTGTCCAGTGGTGATGGATAATTACTGATTTTAGTTATTGGAACAAAATTAAGCCAGGGTGATGTTCCATCCTCGGGGACCTTGCCACGGTGGGAGCATCCCTGTGTCTCCAGACGTGGGGTGCAGATAGGCTTCTGTTCATGTGCAACCTCACCAGGGATGACTGAGAGAGCTACTTCCTCCTCCCTCTGGGGCTCGATCTCGGTACTCAGCACACTGGCTCATTCCTGAATTTTGTATTCGATGAAATCCTTGGCAAACCACCAGCTATTCAGCTCCACAGTGACTGCTGGGACAAAAATAACCTGGTAATTAATGTTACTGAGTTATTAGGCACACATACATAATTGCTCCTTATTTAAAAACAGACAGCTGAGCATCTTAGGACAGAAGTCCCTGCTCAGTCAGCCTTTCTTCTTACTTTCCCCCTTTATTTTCCCCTTGCGAGAGCATCATGTTAGAATCAGAACCCAAAGCCAACAGCACCAGCCTGGCTTGGGGTTGGACTGGGCTTAGGTGTCCTTGCCTCCCCGGGCTCCTGTTCAACTGCTCTGGAATGTGGGAGCAGGGGAGGAAGGTGATTTTTTTTGGTTTTTGTGGTTTTTTTTTTTGAGATGGAGTCTCGCACTGTCACCTAGGCTGGAGTGCAATGGCGCAATCTCAGCTCACTGCAATCTCCGCCTCCTGGGTTCAAGCAATTCTCCTGCCTCAGCCTCCCGAGTAGCTAGGACTACAGGCTTGCACCACCACACCCAGCTAATTTTTTTGTATTTGTAGTAGAGGCGGGGTTTCACCATATTGGCCAGGTTGGTCTCGATCTCCTGACATCATGATCCACCTGCCTTGGCCTCCCAAAGTGCTGGACTACAGGCGTGAACCACTGCGCCCGGCCGGGAGGAAGGTATTTAAGAGAGAATGCTGAGCGGAACCACTTGGAGCTTGACCCCACCCATGGGGTGGAGGAGCTCTTATCCCAGACCCTGGCGCATCCCCACCACAGCACTCACGGACTGTGGTATTCTCCCTTCTGCCTGCTGGCCAGGCCACAACCAATGGGCACCTTCTACAGGAGTGGCTCATGCAGGTCTAGGGCAGGTACACTGCCTTGTACTAGCACTATCCAGCCCAGGAAAGGCGGACTCTGCTGCCATCACTGCTGCAGAGGTTGGGGGGTACCTCTGCCCAGAAGGGACATGGAGACTTGGGCCAGGTCCGGGTTGAAATACGGCATTTAGAGGTACAAAAGGATGGTCCTATGAAACGCTGAGGCTCATATCAGGGTCAGAGACCACCTCCTGCTGCCCCAGGCAGCACATCCCCGAGACCTGGGGGAGCCCTGGGGTCAGCTGGGCATCAGAGCAGGCTGAATGGGGCACCCTGAAGGTGGTAAGGCTTCTGTAGCAGACCCCAAGGGTTCTAGGGCATGGCACAGTCCCTGGAAACAACCAAAAGCATTTCCGCAGTTCTGCAGACAGGAAGCTTCAGGGGCAGGTGCTAAGTGGGGGGCACACGTGTGCACACAGGTGTGAACACCTCCAAGGGCATGAGTGGTGGGTGCAAGCACCAGTTGCACTCTCAATGTTACGAATGTCTGTTATTTCACATTTCATCAGGAGCAAATGTTTTGTGAAATTGATGTGCAGTGATCGATATGGAAACTATTTTGAAACGCTTGTCAGGATCTAACCACTGCACCTTGGTTTCAGACCCACAGTGTGATGGCAGGATAGCCGAGCCCTGCTCCTTGGAGCTGCCTCTCCATGGCACAAGTGCTCAGGGGGTCTTCAGCCATCGCTTGTTTTTTTTTTTTTTTTTTTAAGAGACAGGGCTTTTCTGTTCCCCAGGCTGTAGTGCTGTGGTGCAGTCATAGCTCACTGTAGCTTCAAACTTCTGGGCTCATACGATCCTGCTGCCTCAGCCTCCTAACTAGCTGTGACCACAGGGATGCACCACCATGCCTGACTAACTTTTGTATTTCTTTTTTGTAGAGGTGGGGGGTCTCACTTTGTTGCCCAAGCTGGTCTCAAACTCCTAGGCTCAAGTGATCATCCCACTGTGGCCTCCCAAACTGCTAGGATTACAGGTGTCATCCACTGTCCCTGGCCCATCCATCACTTCTTAGACCCTCAGGTCTCATGGATGTTGCAGGAACTGACCCTTTCCACTCAGTCACCACTATGTCCTTATTTTCTTCCAGTGTCCAAACTGGGACTTGAAACTCAGTTTTTTTCCTTAAGGCCAGGGCTCTTCAAGTTTAGATGTCTCTCCTAATTGCAAAAGAAATATTTGTTTGATTCATAATGTAAAATACTCATAAAACAGAGAAGTTCCCATCCACTCCCCCCGACCCCAGAAATTAACTCCAAAAGACGCAGAACAGAGCGGCCCTTGGAGGCCCACATGCTGTGCTGTTCAGTCTGTCCTTGAGCTCACGCTTCCTGAAGCCCGAGGGTTTGTTGTGGGTGTTCCCAGGGCTGGGGATAGATGGACAGGAGGAACAGCCCTGCGCCCTCTAGCTTGGGCTCACAGGCATGCTTGGTGCCAGCCCCTTAGGGCCTGACAAACCCATCCCCTGCCATTGAGGGTGTGGATGTGTGTCTCTTCCCAGCATCTGCCTGTTTCCCAGGCAAGACTCCAAATGTAGTCCTGGCTGCAGGCTCCCAGGAGCTCACCTGGAGCCAATGTGCTCCTTCCTCCTGTGCAGGCACGGCGGAACTGCCAGCTTCCTGTCCTCTCTGAGACTGGCCCTTACTGCCACTGAGGCCAGTTTTGTGTTTGAGGAGAGAAAAAGAGCTGGCTCACTCATTTCCATCTGAGGCCGTCAGCAGTGCTGTCCTCTTGCAGGCTCATCTTGGCAGCCAACAGGGACGAATTCTACAGCCGACCCTCCAAATTAGCTGATTTCTGGGGGAACAACAATGAGATCCTCAGCGGTGAGTCTTCCTGTGTGCTTCCCCAGCCCTGGCGTGGCCTGAGTGACCCTAACTGAGTGGTGCTGCTTTCCAGTGTGATGGCAGTGTAGAGGTGGAACCAAGGGGGTTTGGGGTCGGGGCCAGCATGGGGGTGGCCAGCCCCAGTACTCGGTGTCGCCAGAGCTGCCCACCCAACACTGTCTGAGTGGCTTCCCGTGCCATGAGTCTGCATGGGGGGCCTCATCATGCGAAAGGATTAATTGGTTTTATTTGGATCCCTCCTTTTGGCTGAGGGCGTGTATGTGGATTTGTGTGATGTACAGATCCACATTCAGTCACTTTGTGAAGCAACCCAGTCGTGTGTGCGTGCATGTGTATGCATGCGTGTGCGTGCCTGTGTTTGTGTGTGTTTGTGCATCCCTTGCTCCAGGGATGGCTGGGCTGAGTCTGGGGAGCTGGTGCTGAAGCCCTGTCTGTCACCTGCCCCATGCCTGTGTTGCACGAGGTGTACTCATAGGGCAGAAGTGGGGGTGAGAGCCAGGCCCTCCCCTCCAAAGATACCAGCCTCATTGAAATCCTGTTGGACTGGAAGCAGTGCCTGTCCATGGGGTGGCAGGAGTCTACCTAGAAGGTGTGCAGAGACAGCTAGTGAGGCCACAGGTTTCTCTGCCTGTGTGCCAGGTGCCAAGTGGGCCCAAGGCAGCCTGGCATGTTCCAGGGTGCCCACTCAGGCCAGATGTGTGACCCTGTGGGCCCAGGGAGGCTGTGTGTGCCCTGTGCTGCCCTCCCGGGTCGGGAGGGCAGGTGTTGGGATTGCAGGTGTGAGCCCAACACTTTGGGAGGCTGAGGCAGGAGGGTTGCCTGAGCCCAGGAGTTCAAGACCAGTCTGGGCAGCATGGCAAAACCCTGCCTCTACAAAAAAATACAAAAATTAGCCAGGCATGGTGATGTGTGCCTGAGGCCCCAGCTATTCAGGACGCTGATGAGGCTGGAGAATCACTTGAGCCTGGAAAGTAGAGGTTTCAGTGAGCTGAGATTGTGCCACTGCACTCCAGCCTGGGTGACAGAGCAAGACCCTGTCTCATTCCATCAATCAATCAAATAAAAGCTCAGCTGTGGGCTGGGCGTGGTGGCTCAAGCCTGTAATCCCAGCACTGTGGGAGGCCGAGGCGGGTGGATCACGAGGTCAAGAGATCGAGACCATCCTGGTCAACATGGTGAAACCGCATCTCTACTAAAAATACAAAAAATTAGCTGGCATGGTGGTGCGTGCCTGTAATCCCAGCTACTCAGGAGGCTGAGGCAGGAGAATTGCCTGAACCCGGGAGGCGGAGGTTGCGGTGAGCCGAGATCGCGCCATTGCACTCCAGCCTGGGTAACATGAGTGAAACTCCGTCTCAAAAAAAAAAAAAAAGCTCAGCTGTGGGGTTTTTACAGGAGTACTTCTGTGTAGCCTGTGGCCTGGCGGTGCTGTGAGAATGCTGCCGAGGCTAGGTGGCACCATGTGGAAGGAGGACAGGAGCAGGGAGACTGAGGCAGGGCGGTTCCAGGCCTGCCAGGATAGGAGGCTACAGTGGGTGCAGGGCTGGTCAGGACAGGTGGGTGAAGGCATGGGACTTGGGAAGTGGAGCGTTTTTGTAGATGAAGATATGGTGGCTCAGAGGGCTACCTTCCTCTGGCTCCTTGACTATTGTGCCCTCCTGGCCTCTATCCCTCTCTGGCACCCAGGTCTGTCAGCTGCATCTGAATTAGCGCCAACCCCAGGAACTCCAGACTTGTGGAATTGTTCACCCCTGTGGTGATTTGGTGATGGCAGCTGCTGCACGGATGTACACAGCCTCCTGCCAAGTGTCAGGGTGGCCGTATCACTAAGGCCCACGTCTTCTCACTCTCTGGCATCACCAAATTGTATGCAAAAGTTTAGGACAGTGGTTCTCCACCTGTGGTCCTTGGGCCTGTCGTACCAGCATTACTTGAGAACTTGTTAGAAATGAAATCACCCAGGTGCGGTAGCTTACGCCTATAATCTCAGCACTTTGGGAGGCTGAGGCAGGAGGATCCCTGGAGACCAGGAGCTTGAGACCAGCCTGGGTAATATAGTGAGACCTTGTCTCTACAAAAAAAAAAAAAAAATTAGCCAGGTGTGGTGGCATACGCCTGTTGTCCCAGCTACTCGGGAGGCTGAGGTGGGAGGATCACCTGAGCCTGGGAGGTAGAAGCCGCAGTGAACTGAGATTGAGCCACCATACTCCAGCCTAGGTGACAGAGCAGACCCTGTAAAAAAAAAAAAAAAAGCAAATAATTAAATTCGTAAACATTTGGCCATTACTTCTTGCAGTGGTTTTTCTGTCTTCTCTCTCACTCTCTCCCTCCAGTTACACGCACGTATTAGTTCACTTGCCCTTGTTCCACACCTCCATGATGCTCGCTGTATACTTCTCTCGGTGCGCCTGGATCTCTGGTCTCAAAATCTTGACCTCGTGATCCACCTGCCTCTGCCTCCTAAATGCTGGGATTACAAGTGTGAGCCACCGCACCTGGCCTGGGGATGAGATTTTAACATGAGGTCTGGGGGACAAACATCCAAACTATGCACCCACGAACTCTGGCTACCTCAGTTTCCCCAAACACTAAGCCCCTCTTCTAGGCTCAGGGAGGCTGCTGAGCTTGGCCTGGTCCCTCCACTCCCTGGGATGAGCCCTGGAGTCTCTCTAATCGTGGGCTCACTTTGTTTCCTGTCTCTCAGATCCTTTATTGTAAAACTCGTTTGATATGGTTTGGCTTTGTCCCCACCCAAATCTCATCTTGAATTGTGGTTCCCATAATCCCCACATGTCCTAGGAGAGACCCAGTGGGAGGTAACTGAATCATGGGGCAGTTACTCTCATGCTGCTGTTCTCATGATAGCGAGTGAGTTCTCACGAGATCTGATGGTTTTATAAGGGGCTTTTTCTGCTTTGTTTGGCATTTCTCCTTCCTGCTACTGTGTAAAGAAGGACATGTTTGCTTCTCCTTCCACCGTGATTGTAAGTTTCCTGAGGCCTCCCCAGCCATGGTGAATGATGAGTGAATTAAACCTCTTTCCTTTACAAATTACCCAGTCTCAGGTATGCCCTTATAGCAGCATGAGAAGGGTCTAATATACCATTGTTTCATGTGTTTTATTTTTTTGGTTGTTTTATGCAGGAGGGTAAATCAGATCCTTGTTGCTTGGGCAAATTTGGAAGTTTTGTTCTTGTTTTAATTATTGATTTGTAAGAGTTGTTTATCCATTCTGGATATGAGTCTTTTATTAGAGAAATGTATTGCCTACTCATTTTCTTTCTTTCTTTTTTTTTTTTGAGATGGAGTTTTGCTCTTGTTACCCAGGCTGGAGTGCAATGGCACGATCTCGGCTCACCGCAACCTCTGCCTCCTGGGTTCAAGCAATTCTCCTGCCTCAGTAGCATTACAGGCGCACACCACCATGCTCAGCTAATTTTTTGTATTTTTAGTAGAGACGGGGTTTCACCATGTTGACCAGGATGGTCTCGATCTCTTGACCTCGTGATCCACCCACCTCGGCCTACCAAAGTGCTGGGATTACAGGTGTGAGCCACCGTGCCCGGCCTCATTTTCTTAATGATAGCTTTTGGTGAGCAGAATATTTTATTTTAACAAAGTACAGTTTATCTTCCCCTTTATGGGTTGTTCTTTTTGTGTCTTATCCAAAAAGTTTCTGCCTACCCAGAGGAAAATATATAACAATATTTTACTCTGTTTGTTTCTAGAAGCCTAACTTCGCATTTTATGTTTGGCCTATGATATATCTCAAGGTTTTGTATATGGTGTGAGGTAGGGGTTGAGATTTACTGCCTCCCACCCCCAAATCTCTCTGGTTGTTCCAGCATCATTTATTAAATGGATTTTCTTTTGCCTAGTTCATTACTGTGGCACCTTGGTTGTACATCAGTTGACCACATACATGTGGGTCTACTCCTGACTCTCTTGTGTCCCATTGATCTGTGTATCTGTCTTGATGCCAACATCACACTGTCTTTGAGTGATGCTGCATTTCAGTAAGTCTTGAAATCAGACAGTGTGGGTCTCCCACCTATGTTCTTCTTTTTCAGGACTATTTTGGCCATCTCAGTTCCTTTGCATGTGCATAGATATTTTAGAGTCAGTCTGTTAATTGCCATAAAACAAAAAGCCCACTGGGATTTTGATTGGGAAGGTGTTGAATTTATGGGTCGTTTGGGGAGAAATGTTACCTTAACAATACTGAGTTGTCTAAGAAGTACTCAGTGAAACAAATAACAAACACTATTGAGTCTTTCAGTCAGTATATATGTACATCTCTCCTTAAATCAGGTCAGCTCAACTTGAGACCCTCTACAGTACCCTGGAGTTTTCAGTCTTTGTCACCCATTTTTCATTCAATATTTTCCTATTTTTAAAAATTATACTAAGGATTTTAAAATGTTGTAAATGGCATACTTAAATTTTCATTTTCCAGTTCATGCTAGCATTTACTTATTAGTTCTAAGACATTGGTTTTGCTATTCCTTTTGGGTTTTCTTCATATATGATCCTGCTGGCTGCAAATACAATTCATTTATTTTTTATCTTTGTATATTTTCTTTTTCTGTTATAATTGATTATTATTACAAAAATAACATCTTAGCTAGTGCAGTGGCTCACCCCTGTAATCCCAGCATTTTGGGAGGCTGAGATGGGAGGATCGCTTGACTCCAGGAGTTTGAGACCAGCCCGGGCAACACAGTGAGACATTGTCTGTACAAAAAAATGCAAAAATTAGCTGGATGTGGTGGTGCATGCCTGTGGTCCCAGCTACTTGGGGAGCTGAGGTGGGAGGATCGCTTGAGCCTGGGAGGTAAAGGTTGCAGTGAGCTGTTTGATCACCACAGAACTCCAGCCTGGGTGACAGAGTGAGACTCTATCTCAAAAAAATAAAAAATAAAATAATAACATCTTAACAACAACCTTTTTTGCCCCAATCTTTGGGTAATATGACCCCCTGGTGTAAGAAGGAGCCCTTCTGTGGCTTTCAGGGCCTCTCCAAGTGTGTGGCACTAGCAGTGCCCTGTGCCCTGCAGACGATTTGGTCAGGGTGAAAGTCCTGGGTGTGTGCTGGGCTCCTTGAAGGGTCTGCCCTTTGGGCCTGGTGCATCCTGCTGAGTGAGGACAGCCAGTGTGCCTGCACCCCATTCATGCGATTGGAGCCTAGCACTGCCCCTCAGCCTCGACACTTGCCCAAGTGGGAGGGTGTGTTCTGCAGGTGTCTCTTGGGATGGGTGTGGTTGGTGCCATAGTTGTCCTTCAGGGCAGGGATCTCACTGGCACGACCTGTGAGCCCCAGGGGCTGCCTGGCCGTGTAGAGTTCCGCCACTGTTCTGCAGCCAGGGCTGCTGGGCCAAGCTGCATGTCAAATGTCCTCAAGGAGCTTGAGGCAGGAACTGGGCCAAATATGTGTCTCCCGGTGCTGGGGACCAGGTGGGGGACTGGAATGGGTGGCATCAGTGGTGGTAACACTGTCATCGGCCACAGGGCTGGACATGGAGGAAGGCAAGGAAGGAGGCACATGGCTGGGCATCAGCACACGTGGCAAGCTGGCAGCACTCACCAACTACCTGCAGCCGCAGCTGGACCGGCAGGCCCGAGGACGAGGTACGGTGGGTGGGGTGGGGCTGAGGTGAGACAGAGTGAGTGGGGCGGGCCTAGGTGAGACAGAGTGGGGTGGGGCGGGGCCCGAGGTGAGACAGGGTGGGGTGGGGCGGGCCCCGAGGTGAGACAGGGTGGGGCGGGGCGGGGCCCCAAGGTGAGACAGGGTGGGGCCAAGGGACTACAGGACTGGCCAATATATGGTGGGGCGGTGTGGGGGGGCTAGGGTAAGAAGTGCCAAGGTGTGTGGGTGTGGAATGGGGCAGGGCTGAGGTACCGTGGGGCAGGGCCAGGTTATGGAGTGGGCGGTACCAAAGTGTGGCAGGGAAGGGCCCAGGTAAGGGTAGGGACAAGGAGGGGGAAAGCTGGGCCCTGTGGCAGGTGGGGGGCTTCCTCAGGCATACCACTGCTGCCACTGAGGTGTGCTGCAGGGGTATGTGGCAGAGACAGGAAGAGTGAGGAGGGGAGCGTTCCCATTTCCCATGCCCTGGCCCTCTGGCGTCACAGCCAGCAGCCCACTCCCACCTGACCCACACAGCACTGTTACTCCTCTCAGGGAGCATTCTCCTCTGTCGCCCTCACTATGTGTCACTCCTGACTGCTGTGTCACTGAAGGGTGTTTACTTCATGCTGGTTTTCCACCGGAAGACATAGTGGGGAAAGATATTTTTAATAAAATGAGCAGTTTTCAGTGCCGACCTGAGTGACAGCCAGGCTAATGAGGTGTGGCTGACTCTTGTGGCAGTCATGACAAGCCAGGGCTCCAGTGGGACCCTCATCGTCCTGCATCCTCCCCAGGGGGCCCCACATCAGTGTTCCCAGGAGAAGAGCACATCCCTGCAGCCTTGGACACAGCATCTGTCCCCTGCCCACAGGTGAACTTGTCACCCACTTTCTGACCACTGATGTGGACAGCTTGTCCTACCTGAAGAAGGTCTCTGTGGAGGGCCATCTGTACAATGGCTTCAACCTCATAGCCGCCGACCTGAGGTGGGTCTGCGAGAGGGGGATGGCGGCCCTGCCCAGCACTGCCTCTGGGGCAGACCTCAGGCTCATCAGGAAGCTGGGTTCTACTGGGCCGTGGCAGCCTCTCCAGGGACATTGTTCCTGGTGACTTGGCAGACATTCCTAGGATAGAGCCTGTTACAGATGTACCAACTTGGGGACTTGGGGGTGAAGCCCAAGGCTTCCTGTGATGGCGTGAGGGCTGCTGGCTCCCTGGAGAAAGCCGAGGCTGTGAAGGGCAGCTGCATAGAGTGGCCCTGGCTGGGTGTCCCCCTCCAATGGGCAGGGTGTGCAGAGCAGCCCCTGGCAGCCTGGCCTGGAGTGGCTGGGATGCTGTGCTCCCAGGGAAGCTCCCGTTGGAGATGTGGCCACAGGAACTGCAGAGATTTTGTGTGTTTTGCCCTTCTGTGAAGCGAGCATTCCTCCCTTCTGCCCTCCCCCCCACTCCAGTACCCCAAAACTTGGCTAACACGGTTAGTCTGGTGCCTTCTGCCAGAACAGGCAAACAGGAAGCTGTCGGCACACCGTGGCAGGCCCTGAAACTGCCTCCTTCCACAAGGGCAGGTCCATGGGCCTCTTTCCTGGCTCCTGAGCTCCGGGCCTGCTGTTCTTGAGCATCCCTTATGTGTGGTTTGCCCAGCCCTGCCCCACATGGGTCTGCGCACTTGCTGTGGAGGCTGAGAGATTTGCAGCATCCCCTAGGTGGAGGGCTGAGGGCTGGCGCGGGCCACTTGCTGCCCGGAGCCCTTCTTTCTGTCCATGCCTTTGTGATTCCAGGAGGCAGAGCCCCTGTGCTCTCTGCATGCCCCCATGCTCAGGAACCACTTTGTCCAGTCAGCAGTTCCATGTGGGTCTGACTCAGCCTCAGGACAGTGGATCTGTGGCTGTGACACCAGCAGGACTCGGCGCTTAGCAGCTGTGTGCCGGTGGGGTGCCAAGGGTGCCATGCTCTGAGCAGGTGCATGGGCTCCTGTGGTCGGGGGGTGGGGGCTTGGGCTGCTCAGAGCCTGTGCAACTTGCCCGGCTCCAAAGGCTATAGAATGAGGGCCAGCCTCCTGCACCTTGCCTGAGGATACGGGCCATGGCCAGGAGAGCTACCATAGGTCAGGCAGAAGCTGGTGCCAGGGCCGAGGCTGGAGGGCGGGGGGCATCAGAGGTCAGTGAGCAGCCCTGCAGGTGGGTGCCAGTGAGGAAGCCAAGGCCTGGAAGAAGAGAGGCTTATCGCGGCCACAGCTATCCCCAGTGAGGCCCGCCCTTCGCCTGGCCTGTGCTGGCAGCCCTGACATAAGCATCCAGTTCTATAGGTCCTTACAGAGAAAGCCCAGAAGAGCTTTCTGCCTGCAAATAGTCTCTGAAATTATAAACCAAGCATCGGCCGGGCGCGGTGGCTCAAGCCTGTAATCCCAGCACTTTGGGAGGCCGAGGCGGGTGGATCACGAGGTCAAGAGATCGAGACCATCCTGGTCAACATGGTGAAACCCTGTCTCTACTAAAAATACAAAACATTAGCTGGGCATGGTGGCCTGTGCCTGTAATCCCAGCTACTCAGGAGGCTGAGGCAGGAGAATTGCCTGAACCCAGGAGGCGGAGGTTGCGGTGAGCCGAGATCGCGCCATTGCACTCCAGCCTGGGTAACATGAGTGAAACTCCGTCTCAAAAAATAAAAATAAATAAATAAAATAAACCAAGCATCTTGGGAAAGTTGCCAAAGGCCATGGTGAGAAAATACTGGAATGAAATGTGAATGTAGACTGGGGCTCCTGAAGCCTACTGGTGGGTCGGGGGAGGGCAGGTCCCACCTGGTGGACAGCACTTCTGGGAGGAAGGCACCACGCACGGCTCTTCCTCTGTATCTGTTCATCTTGAAGGCCCAGGGCTCCATGCCCAGCATCCGGCCTGGGAAGGCATCTCACAGGCCACAAAGAGACTCTCTTCACTTTGCAAAAAAGGCATTCCACGTTCTGGAAGACTTACTGTGGTATTAAGGATTGGAATATTTTCAGCTGGGGAGCATTCTTAACTATTTTCTTTTTTTAAATTATTTATTTCATAGAGATGAGGTCTTGCTGAAAGAGATGAGGTGTTGCTCAATCTGGTTTCAAACTCCTGACCTCAAGCAACCCTCTCTCCTCAGCCTCCAGAGTAGCTGGGATTATAGGCGTGAGCCACTATGCCCAGCTCAACTGTCCCGAACTATTTTCAAGTGTACACTTAGCAAATGAGAGTAGGAAGAGGTGGTCTTGGGCGCTTTCTTTGGAAGCCTCCATCTCCCTGGGGCCACCTGTCTAGAAACACTCAGAGATGAGCTGTGGTAGGGGTGCTGTTGGAGGGACTGGGGAAGTGGGGATGGGGCTCAGCCCTGCAGGTGCCCACAGGGATGGGCAGCCTCTGTGTATCTATGCTGTCGGGCATTTGGCAAGGTAGGAGGGCCTTTTAGATGCTTTGCCTCCCTGGCTGGTGGGCCCTGAGGTGAGCTGGAAACATACCCGTGTTGCCGGACAAGAGCTAGGGCCTCTATGACCCTGCCTGCCATGTGCCCGAGGGGCTGGGTCCTGCAAGCCCCTGGCCTGGCCACAGTGGGCTACTGTGTGCATCACCAACCTCCAGGATCAGGGCTGTGAGATGGTCAGGCAGTGTCAGGGGCAGGACACCCTATGGCTACAGTCCGACACTCTCTCCCCTTGGTCTGCAGCACAGCAAAGGGAGACGTCATTTGCTACTATGGGAACCGAGGAGAGCCTGATCCCATCGTTTTGACTCCAGGTGAGCCTGCCCTGGGAGCCTGATGAGGTGGCGGTTGTTCTATGCAGAGGTCACCCCTGTGCTTTTTAGAGACCAGGCCTTTGTCATATTACTCTCCTGGGACGACTTATGTGCCTTGTGGTCTGTAGGGACCTCAGTCTGCACTCCCCCCCATGGGGCTTTCCTGCTGAGTGAGATGCACCCCTGTTCTGGGCTTCCCACCATAGCCCTGCAGCCCACCCCCAGTCTCACCCCCTGCGCCATCCCAGTATGCCCTGTGCCCGTCCCTTCTCAGCACCTCTGGGGCCGTCACCACCCGGGGTTCTTGGTCCCTGACGTACACATACACACCCCACTGCAGCCCTGCACAGACACACGTCTCTTGCACCCGGTCCCTGGTCTGCTCCCCAGTCTCTGTCCTCAGGGCCTTGAGCTCCCCTGTGCCAGGTCATACTCCATGTCTGGGCCCTCCAGCCCTGGCTTTATGCCATTGCCCAGGCTGTGCCTTCTGCTAGGTGCCCTTTCTCTCCCTCCTCCTTGGGTGGTGCGATTTCCTGGAAGCTTCCTCTGCCGGTGCCCCAACCTGGACAGAATGTGTCACACTGCCCCCCTTTGCAGCCATGTTGTGGAAGGGAGGTCTGCATCTTGTCCCAGGTCTGATGCCAGCACAAAGCAGCACTCCTGGGAAATGGCATTTGCCCTGGGTGCGCAAAGCTGTAGGGACCAGAGCCCGGGATCCAGGGCCTACGGCATGCTCACTCCCACACCTGCTGCCCGCAGACACTCCTCGCTGGTGGCATCGTGGAAGTGTGTGCCTTAGATGCCCACTCTGGTCCCTCCACCCAAGCTGCTGGCCCACACAGGGTGTTCCAGCACCTGGGGAGAGTATCAGTGCCCTTGGTGCCACCCACATCCCTCTGTGAGGGGGCGCTCCTCTGTAGCTCTGTGCCTGCGTCACACAGACTTCCTTTTGCATTTGGCGCAAATCACCAAGTGAGGTTGCAGGTCACAGGTGCACACCTTCCCACTGGGTGCATATGGTGGGCCTGAAGCCCCAAGTGTCCCTGGAGGTGCCTGAGGGAGGTGGTAAGCAGTCCTCGGGACAGCTGAGTGGCCCCACCCCACCTGCGTCCTGGGGGGCTGATGGTGCTGGCCAGCTCATCATGACAGCTTCTCATGTCTGCCCAGTGATGTCTGGTCCACAGATGGGCCCAGCACCCCATTTGCTGGGGTGGTGCCCAGGCCTGGACACCTGGGCTACTTGGGATCCTCAGAGGTGGCATCTGCCTGGCCTGGAGGGTGGATTCCAGTGTGTCCTACCCACTGCCCCTCTGCATACCAGCTGGTGCCCTCTCCTCCATCTGGAGCTCGTCCTTCAGCCACCCTCGGTGACGCTGGCCTTCCCCTCCCTGCCTTCGATACAACTGTGGGTGGCCCAGCTGAGCTCCTAACAACTGGGCAGTGGCACAGACACAGACGCTGCCAGCAAGGCAGGAACATGGCCCCAGAAGGTCCTGAGCTTCCAAAGGATTGTTCTGGCTGTCTCAGCCGGCTCCTGCTGTTCCACCTGCCTCAGGGCCTCCCTGTGAGTCAGGGTCCTGGGGTTGGAATGTGCGGCGAGGTAGGTCTGTGACTGGGGCCACCCTGAGCCTGTGACTGCCCAGGAGAAAACCAGAAACTAAAAGGGGCAAAGTCAGAGACTCCCTCCCATCCCCTCATTCTGAACACTGGCCCAGAGGCCTCTGGGGCAGCCGCTGTAACCATCCCTGTGACACCCTTGGTTCTCAGAGGCTGAGATCCCAGTGGTCGGAGATGCTTATTTTCTGCTCAGTGGTTTTGGAGAAATTATTTCTGACTACATCCTGTCTCACCCCTGATCCTGCCCCACCTGGTCCACATTGCCTTTTTTTTAATAACAGCTTTATTGAGATAATGACTGACTAGCAGCACAGTTCACCCATTTACAATATATCATTCAGTAGGTTTCGGTTCATTCAGAGTTGAGCAACCATCATCACTACCTAATTCCAGGACCTTTTCTTGATCCCCAAAGAGAGCCATACCCGTCAGCAGCCACTCCCCATTCCGTCTCTTTAGCCCCTGAAACCTTTAATCTGCTTTTTATCTATGGATTTGCCTATTCTGGACACTTTGTATAAAGGGACTCTTATAATATGTAGTTTAGGGGACTGACTTTTTTCACTTAGTGTTGTCATCCAAAAGCCCACCAGCATGACTAAATAATAGAGAGCTTTATTCACTGTATCAGTTTGTAAACCCGGAAGAGAGAGTCTCGGGCATGGACTGAGGTGCTCTCTGAGGAGGGGAAGGGCAGTTTGAGGATTTTAGCATCAAAATGAGGTGGAATCTGGCTCTTTCCATCAGAAGGTGAGCTCTAGGACACGGTTGGAGTGCAGCCTTTATGAACTGCTGAAACCGTCTTAAGGTCTGTAGTTGCTTTTCAGAAAAGAGTGTTTGAAGTCTGGTCCTCTGTCTGGTCAGGGTTGTAGTGGTCTGGGCTGTAAGTCAGAGTCAGGAGGGTCTGATAATGTGTGTGATCACTACTATTGCGAGGGAATTTATCAAGAGTGTGGTTTTTCTTGTAGCCGTAGGAACTGAGGGAGTTGCCGAGCCGGCTACCCCGAACCCCGAGCGAGTAGGTACCTTCCGTTTCTTCCCTTCATCCACTAAGGGACACTGGAGTTGTTTTCGCCTTTTGGCTGTTGTGAATAGTGCTACTGCATGGTCATGTTTCTATGGCTCTTGTGTGAATACCTAGGGATGGAGTTGTTAAGTCATATGGTATCCCTGTTTAACCTTTTGAGGAATTTCCAAACTGTTTTCCAAAGCAGCTGAAGCGTTATGCATTCCCACCAGCAGTATATGAGGGGTGCAGTTTCTCCGAATCCTCACTAGCAATTGCTGTTGTTTGTGTTTTGATGATAGCCGCCATACTGGGTGGGAAGTGGTATGGCCCTGTGGTTTTGATTTGCGTTTCTCTGATGGCTGTGATGTTCAGCCATTTGTGTATCTTATTTGGAGAAATGAGTATTCAACTTGGGTTGTCTTTTTGAGTTATAGGAGTGCCTCATAATTGGTTCTAGCTAAAAGCCTCTTATTTAAAGCACAAAGCTTTCCATTTTGAAGTTACATGTTTTTCTTTTTTTCTTTTGTTGCTCATGCCTTCAGTTTCTTATCTAAGAAACCATTGCCTAATCTAAGGTCATAAAGCTTTCGCCCTATACTTTCTTCTCAGAGTTTTATAGTTTTCGCTCTTTCACTTAAGTCTTCGGTTTGATTTAACTTTTTTTTTTTTTTGTTTGTTTTTGTTTTGTTTTGTTTTTTTGAGGCAGAGTTTCACTCTTGTTACCCAGGCTGGAGTGCAATGGCGCGATCTCGGCTCACTGCAACCTCTGTCTCCTGGGTTCAGGCAATTCTCCTGCCTCAGCCTCCTGAGTAGCTGGGATTACAGGCACGTGCCACCATGCCCAGCTAATTTTTTGTATTTTTAGTAGAGACGGGGTTTCACCATGTTGACCAGGATGGTCTCGGTCTCTTGACCTCGTGATCCACCTGCCTCGGCCTCCCAAAGTGCTGGGATTACAGGCTTGAGCCACCGCGCCCGGCCTAACTTTTTTTTTTTTTTTGAGACAGGATCTGGCTCTGTCACCCAGGCTGGAGTGCAGTGGTGCAATCATGTCTCACTGCAGCCTCAACCTCCTGGACTTAAGAGATCCTCCCTCCCAAGTAGCTGTGACTGCAGATGTGTGCCACCATGTTCAGCTAATTGTTAGTGTTTTGTAGAGATAGGGTCTTACTATTTTACCCAGGTTGGTCTTGAACTCCTGGGATCCAGTGATCGTCCTGCCCTGGCCTCCCAATGTGCTGGGATTATAGGAGTGAGCCACCTCTCCCGGCCTGAGTCAACTTTTATGTATGGCGTGAGGTAGAGTCCAGCTCCATTCTTTGCCCATGGCTATGCAGTTGAATGGTCTTCCATGTTGTTCCTGATGGAAAAAGCAGGCTGGGTGTGGTGGCTCACACCTGTAATCCCAGCACTTTGGGAGGCCAAGGCAGATGCATCACGAGGTCAGGAGTTCGAGACCAGCCTGGCCAGCATGTTACGTGAAACCCCATCTCTATTAAAAATACAAAAATTAGCCAGGCATGGTGGCGCATGCATGTAATCCCAGCTACTCGGGAGGCTGAGGCAGCAGAATTGCTTGAACACAGGAGGCAGAGGTTGCAGTGAGCCAAGATCGCGCCACTGCACTCCAGCCTGGGTGACAGAATGAGACTGCATCGCAAAAAAAAAAAAAAAAAAGCACTGTGACACCTGGGGCTAGCGGCTTGGCTCTGGGGGCTCCAGCAGATCCCAGGCTATCTTCCTGGGAAATGCCTTGGCCAAGATCTTCTCCTGGAAGTCTGACGGGAAAGAGGTGGTGTCTCGGTGTCCCTGTCACGTCATTTGGGATGCATGCCTCCCATCAAGCTGTCCCCTGCTGCCCTGGCCTCTGGAGAAGAGCCTCTGAGGTGAAAGTCCCTGCCCTTCACTTTTTGTGACATGAGAAACCCTCTTCCTGTTGGCCATGCCTTCTGCCACCACTCTGGGCAGCTTGTTCTGAGAAGCTACAGGTCAGACTCCGTGCACTGAGACCCCTGGCTCTCCTAGCCAGGGCCTGGCTGGTATGCAGAGGTGGTCCTTGCTCGGCTGAGGCCCTGCCCGCATCTGTGCCCCCTATGTGGCACTCTTGGGGGTTCCCCACATAGGGACGTGATGGTGGTGGGTGCCTCCTGGCCTCTGGTGGCTAATTCTCCCACTCTTGACCTTCTCAGGTGGCCCCCCCAACCTGGCGTGAGGTGAAGAGGTTCCCTCTTGGCTGCCCCCTTTGCCTGTGAGATCTCAGGTTACTCATTTCTTATTCATCCATCCATTCAGGCTGCTGGGTATCTGTGCCTTGTGGTCTCCTGTGGATGCCCCTTCCACACACTGTTGAGTTCGCCACTCCTTGCCATGCTGTCAGGTCAGGAATGAACATAGGGAAGGTGCTGGAGCATGGGAGTGGCTTGGCCTCGGTCTGGCCTGATTTCATGGTCCCCAGCCATACCCCATGTTAGACAGGTGGCAGGTGGCAATTGGCCCTGACATGGCACAGCAGGGCTTCTCTATGGCCAGCTGACTGCTCCCCACAGGGACCTACGGACTGAGCAACGCGCTGCTGGAGACACCCTGGAGGAAGCTGTGCTTTGGGAAACAGCTCTTCCTGGAGGCTGTGGAGCGGAGCCAGGCGCTGCCCAAGGACGTGCTCATCGCTGACCTCCTGGATGTGCTCAACAACGAAGAGGCGTGAGTGGGCGGGTCCCTCTGGGGTGAGCCCCCATGTCCTCCCACCACTGGGCAGGGAAAGGCAGGCTCTGCTGCCCCAGGAGGCCTGTGGAGGTGCCCAGGCTGGGTACCCAGCTGCAGGGAAGCTGATGGACGTGCTGTCCTCCCTGCCTGTTCCCTTAGGCGAGCTGAGGTTTTCAGCAGGGACTTCTGATGACAGGAGATGGGCCCAGGCCCAGGCCCGGGGAGGTTCAGTGCACCCAGGGGAGGTTCAGTGCGCCCAGGGGAGGTTCAGTGCACCCAGAGGCTTGATGCACGCACATGGGCAAGAGCAGATGGATGCTTCCCTCTGCATGCCGAGGGCTAGCGGGAAGTTCCAGAAGATTCTAGACACTCAACAAACCCGGGGGGAAGAGACAAATCATGGAAACAAGTGGCCAGGATCAGCACTCTCAGGATTGATAGGGCTTCCTTCATGTGGTCTGTCCTCAGCGACCCTGGGCTAAGTGCTGGGCAGGGACTTGCAGTCCCGGGAACTGCCTGGGAGTAGGGAGCCCCCACCCACTTTGTTGCCCTTAGGCCTCGAGGCCCCTCAGAGGCAGGGCACTGGGGTCTTGGTTGCCCCAGCTGGGGGTCCTAGTGCCTCCCGAGCCAGCCTTTCTCCCACTGGGTGAGATGCCCCACATATCCCTCCCTCCCCACCCAGGTTAGGCCACAGTCCTGCCCAGGTGACCCAGTATCTGCTGTCACTCTGTCCAGCTCACCCCTCTCAGAGGAGCCCCCATGGCCTGTCTCCCACTTCTCCCCCGGGGACCCCTTTCTGCCCCCTGCTTCCTCCCTCTCCTCTGCGCTGCTGATCTGAGGCCTCATCCTTCAGCCTCAGCATAGTTGCCTCATTGGAAGAGCCCCATGGGCGTGCCCGGCAGCCCCTCCCAGGTGTACGTGCATACAGTCCCCTATCACTGTGCCACATGGGGCAGGCCCAGGACCGGCCCTGGCTGCCCTCACTAACGGCTGGAGCCCCGATGCTGGCCACAATGGCTGGCTTGAGTGGACTTCTGTCACGGTCTCAGGGCAGGCAGGGAGCCTGTGTGCCATCTAGGGCTGAAGCTCTGCAATTGAGTCGTTAAGTTAAGGGTAGATGGAGATTTTCCGCCTTGATCAGAAACAGGAAACAGGCCAGGCACGGTGACTCATGCTTGTAATCTTAGCAGTTTGGGAGGCCTAGGTGGGTGGGTTACCTGAGGTCAGGAGGTCAAGACCAGCCTGGCTAACATGGTGAAACCCTGTCTCTACTAAAAATACAAAATTAGATGGGCTTGGTGGTGCACACCTGTAATCCCAGCTACTTGGGAGGCTGAGGCAGGAGAATCACTTGAACCTAGGAGGTGGAGGTTGTAGTGAGCTGAGATCGAGCCATTGCATTCTAGCCTGGGTGACAAGAGCGAAACTCTGTGTCAAAAAAAGGAAAGAAAAGAAAAACAAAAAGAAAAGAGAAGAAAAACAACCCTTGCAGTCCCCCCTGGCCACTCCCTAGAGCCACTTAGGTCAGCAGGTGGGATGGGGCTAGACCTGGCTGTGCACAGGCCGCTGAGGGACTAATGGCCGCCACTTCCCTCCATCCTGCAGGCAGCTGCCGGACCCGGCCATCGAGGACCAGGGCCGGGAGTACGTGCAGCCCATACTGAGCAAGTACTCGGCTGTGTGTGTGCGCTGCCCTGGCTACGGCACCAGGTATTGCGGCACCGTGGGGGCGCCACCTCCTATCCACGTCCCACCTCCCAGGGCAGAGGGCTGGCAAAGGCCCGGTACCCCCATGCTCCATAGTCAGGGCCAGGCTCCTTCCCCGCCTGAGTGGATCCAGAGCTTCCGCCCTGAACGGACATCACTGCAGGGGTACACAGATGCCACAGGTTCCCAGGGCGCCGCAGGCCAGGCTTGCAGAGCCAGTACACAGCCATGCGGGGCCAGGATCGCCTCAGGGCTACCTGCACATTGGCGGATCCCTGCAGGAAAATGCCTTGGCACCATGGCACTAGGCCTGCCGACTGTACCCCTGGGTGGTGGCTGCTGGCCAGCCTTTCTCACCTGGGGCTGGCTGGCCCCTTGGCAGGTGCAGGGTGTCATTTCCTTCGGCCCCTCCTCTGTCATAGTCTCATCTTCCTATGTGTGAGGGGAACGCAGGTGCCAAGTCTGCTCCCTGGCAGGCCACATGACTGCTGGGAACTAGCCTGTGCCGGGGCTGCTGGGGGATCCAGTGCCACCCTCCATCTGCAAAGCCAGAGAGGGTTAGAGGAGAGGACAGTGTGCTCAGCGTTTGCTTCAGACTGGCCAGCATGGCCTGGGCAGTGGGAGAGATGGCACGGAGGGGGTCTTCCAGAGGAGGCCTCGGCCCCAGGTGGTCAACAGCTTGGCCTCTTGAAAGAGCCAGTTGTGGCTGAGTGTCTTGGAAGCTGGGCCTCTGAAGGGGAGGTGTGTGGTCAGCTCACAGGCTGCTCTGTGCTGTGGCTCATGCTACACGAGAGAGCAGGGCGGGGTGGGCTGGTTCCCAGTGGAGGTGGTAGGACTCAGCAAGTGTGGGCCTGTGGAGCCAACTGGGAGCCCACACGCCCCTGATGGTCCTTCCTCGTCCCCAAGCTGAGGCTGCTGCTCCTCTGTGACCTGGCACAGCCTCCAGGCATGGGGGTCCTGCCTCTACCTGCCTGGATTCTTGCCTTAGCTGTGGCTGTGACAGGCAGGACAGGGCTGAGGGACACCAGGTGAACCAGGGCCCCTGCTCTCTTTCAGAACCAACACCATCATCCTGGTAGATGCGGATGGCCATGTGACCTTCACTGAGCGTAGCATGCTGGACAAGGACCCCTCCCACTGGGAGACCAGCACCCACGAATTCACACTGCAGAGCTAACCCCACTTCTGGGCGTGCCCACTGGGCTCCTGGGAGGCCCCGCCTTGGGGACAGTTTGGACGGGAAACCTTCCTTGGTCATACTGCACTGCACTGCCTATGGCGTGGCCAGCATCCAAGCTCAGGGCCCTGTGGTTTGTGTGTTATCCGTCTGTGTCCCCACGCCCAGCTCAGGTCTGCCTTTATGCCAGTGGGGAGCAGCAGAGTCTGACACCAGGTCTAGGGCTGGCCCAGATATACCATGAACATGTGGATACATCTGAGCCCACTCCTGCACATGTACACAGCCACACACACAGCACACCCATACACTCCTGCACGTGCGCAAGCACGCACACACAAGGCACATACGTGCACACCGACACATGCACAGGTGTGTGCACACGTACATGCATAGGTGTACTACACATGTGCACAGCTGCACACACACACAGGTGCACACAGACCATGTCGGATGAGGCAGCAGGGTGACTCTTACCCCTCATGTGCTTTTGGCCAGTGGGTTTTTGTTCTGATCCAACAACAGGAGTAGGCTGGTGTTTAACAGCGGCCCCTCCTCTCCTGTGGCCACAGAGCACAGGTGTGCTTGGATTCTTGACAAGCAGAGCTGCCCCTGCAGAGGAGACAGCCACGTTTGGAATCGGGCACCAAGAAGACCTGAGAGAAACCCACTCTGATAACAGAAGTGCAGACTCAGTGGCCTTGAGTGTACCAGGTGTCCTGTGTGTTGGGGACAATACTGTGTGTGCCGGGAGGCTCCATGTGCACCAGGGGCTCTCAGACCCCCACTTGCCCAGCTGGAGGCCATGGCTCTGGCGGCCCCATCTCAGCCAGCCCTGCCCTCTCCCTCCTCTTTGCCAGTGAGGCAAACTTCGTAGGAATCTATACCTGAATGTGAGCTGCTGATAATAAAACTGAGGCTGTGGTGAGCGTGTTTTGAGACCTTTCCCTTGTGTGCAGGGTGCCAGTGGGAGCTATGCGTCTCCTGTGTGATCAGACACCCTGGACAAGGCCCTTCCCACCTCCCTTCCCACCTCACGGCTTCTTCAGCACCACTGATGGATGCCTGTGGGTCAGTCCATCTGTCCTTGGGCAGGGGCCACTGTGAGACACCCCATGTGCGTGGGATGTGGTAGGCGCTGGTTATGGGGCCAGCCACCCACACAGGGACATCAGGTCACTGTGGAGCCTGTGGGGGCCCCGCTGGAGGGGGAGGCATGGCTGGCCCGACTTCTGTTGCATGGTAGGGGCCAGGGGATGGTAGGAAGTGCAGGAGGGCGGGTCTGCATCTGTCTCAGCCCCGCGAGCTCCTGGTTTGGGGCCAGCTCTAAAGAGTTTGCATCCCTGGGCCTGGCCGAATTTAAGGGGGTCCCGCACATCCAATGCTGAGACCCAAGCTTTTCTAAGCCTCTGCACCCAACCCCTAACTTGGTCTTTTCGGATCCATGAGAGTGGGTGCGGACCTGCACCAGGGCTTCCCAGCCTGAGTGTGACATGATGCAGGTCCTCCTAGGGAGGAGCAGGGGCCTCCCTGTCCCTCCTCCTTCCTGCCCAGACCACTCTGCTGGGCTCAGAGCCTTCCATGGCTCACTTTGAACTCAGAAGAGGTTCCCGGCTGTGACCCAGGTTGCATCCCCAGGCCTGGGGAGAAACTAAGGCCCCAAGTCCCCTATGTGTCCTCTGAGTCAGGACAACAGGCTCCCAGCTGGGGGCACTGCCCTTGCTGTCAGCAGGTTCATCTCCAGCCGTCACCATGTCCTGCGCCAGCGTCCAGTGCCAGCACCCAATCTGGATGGTGCCCTGCCCTCATGAAGAGCCCCCCTGGGTGCTCACCTCTGCCCAGAGGCCTGACCTGCCCAGGAAGAGCAGTCCCTGCTCTTGCATGAGTCCCTCTGCCCCCATCCTGCCCAGGGCTCCCCAGCAGCCTGAGCCCCCTAAGGACGCACAGCCCTCAATGGTGATTCTACTGGTGTTATGAGTCACATCCCCCTAAAAAGATACATCAGTGTCCTGACCCACAGTACCGCAGAATGTGACTGCATTTGGGGATAGGGTTTTTCCAGGGGAAACCAAAGTAGAGTGAGGTCATTAGTGTGGGCCCTAATCCAGTATCACACTATCCTTATAAATGAAGACGACTTGGGCTGGGCAAGGTGGCTCAAGCCTTTAATTCCAGCACTTTGGGAGGCCGAGGTGGGCGGTTCACCTGAGGTTGGCAGTTTGAGACCAACCTGACCAACATGGTGAAGCCCCATCTCTACTAAAAATACAAAGTTAGCTGGGTGTGGTGGCACATGCCTATAATTTCCTGCTCTGGAGAGGGGCAGGAGAATCATTTGAACCTTGGAGACAGAGGTTGTGGTGAGCCGAGATTGCGCCATTGCACTCCAGCCTGGGCAACAAGAGCGAAACACCATCTCTAAAAGAAAAAAAAAGAGGAAGATTTAGGCTGGGTGCAGTGGCTTATGCCTGTAATCCCCACGCTTTAGGAAGCTGAGGCAGAGGTATTGCTTGAGCTCAGGAGTTCGAGACCAGCATGGGGCAACATGTCGAAACCCTGTCTCTACCAAAAAAAAAATACAAAAATTAGCTGGACCTGGTGGCTCATACCTGTAGTGCAAGGCTGATGTGGAAGAATCACTTGAACCCAGGAGGAAGAGGTTGCCGTGAGCCAAGATCGCACTATGCGCTCCAGCCTGGGCAACAGAGGGAGACTCTATCTAAAAAACAAAACAGGAAGATTTGGGCTGGGCACAGCAGCTCACACTTGTAGTCTCAGCCCTTTGGGAGGCCAAAGCTGGAGGACTGCTTGAGCCCAGATTAGTCTGGGCAGTATAGCAAGACCCCATCTCTAAAAATAAATTAGCAAGGCATGGTGGTGCACACCTGTAGTCCCAGCTACTCGGGAGGCTGAGGTAGGAGGATCATTTGAGCTCAGGAGGTTGAGGCTGCAGTGAGTTGTGATTGTACCACTGCACTTTAGCCTGGACGATGGAGAAAAAAGGAAAAAGGAAGATTTGGACATGGACAGATGCACACAGAACACTTGTGAAGACTGGAATTCTCCACGAGCCAAGGTCTCACCAGAAGCTGGGAGAGGGGGCTGCTTCAGAGCATCTCCTGGAGCCTTCAGAGGGAGCAGGACTGCTGTCCCTCTGATCATGGGCTTCCAGCCTCCAGAGCTATGTGACAATAAATGTGTTACTTAAGTGGTTCCATTTGTGATGCCTTTCTTTTTTTGAGACAGAGTCTCACTCCATTGCCCATTCTGGGATGCGGCGGCAAGATCACAGCTCACTGCAGCTTCTGCCTCCTGGGCTCAGGCCATCTTCCCACCTCAGTCTCCTGTGTAGATAGGGCTACAGGTGCATACCACCACGTCCAGCAAATTTTTGTATTTTTTATAGAGACGGGTTTTACTGTGTTGCCTGAACTGGTCCCAAACTCCTGGGCTCAAGTGATCCTCCCACCTTGGCCTCCCGTAGTGCTGGGATTACAGGTGTGAGCTACTGTGCCCAGCCCTTGGTGCTTTTTTAAGGAGGCCCTAACAGACTAACACCGTTGTGATCTTCACCTTACAGATGAGGAAACAGGCTTGGGGAGACACCATAATGGCCCCCCCAGCTCCCAGCCAGGTGGAAAGGCAGAACCATGGGCCAGGACAGAATAGGATGAGTACAAGGTGGCATCTCTGGAGGTGCCTGCCCCACAGATCTATGGTCCTCCCATGCTGGTGTCCCCACAATGTCTGGCACTGCTCCCCACTTCACCTTACTTGCCCAGGCCTCCCGCATACCCTCAACTCAGAGCTACACACTCTGCATAGCTCCTGTCCCAGGGCCTTTGCACTCAACTTCCCTGCAGATATCCAAAGCACACTCTCACCCAATTCCTTCAGGTCTTTACTAAAGTCTCGGGCAGGCAACTCATTTAAAATAACAGTCTAGCCCGGCACAGTGGCACACGCCTATAATCCCAGCTACTTGGGAGGCTGAGGTGGGAGGATTGCTTGAGCCCAGGAGTTGAGGCTGCAGTAAGCCATGATTGCACGACTGCACTCCAGCCTGGGTGACACAAACCCCCATTTTTTTTTTTTTTTTTTTTTTTGAGACGGAGTTTCACTCTTGTTACCCAGGCTGGAGTGCAATGGCGCGATCTTGGCTCACCGCAACCTCCGCCTCCCGGGTTCAGGCAATTCTCCTGCCTCAACCTCCTGAGTAGCTGGGATTACAGGCACGCACCACCATGCCCAGCTAATTTTTTGTAGTTTTAGTGGAGACAGGGTTTCATCATGTTGACCAGGATGGTCTCGATCTCTTGACCTTGTGATCCACCCGCCTCGGCCTCCCAAAGTGCTGGGATTACAGGCTTGAGCCACCGCGCCTGGCCACAAGCCCCCATTTTGAAAGAAAAAATCAGGAGGCTGGCCGCAGTGGCTCACACCTGTAATCCCAGCAATTTGGGAGGCTAAGGTGGGTGGATCACTTGAGGCCAGGAGTTCAAGACTGGCCTGACCAACATGGTGAAACCCTGTTTCTACTAAATATGCAAAAAGTAGCTGGGCATGGTGCCTGGTGCCTGTAATCCCAGCTATTCATGAGGTTAAGGCAGGAGAATCCCTTGAACCTGGGAGAAGGAGGCTTCAGTGAGCTGAGATCGCACCACTGCACTCCAGCCTGGGTGACAGAGCTAGATTCCATCTCAAAGAAAGAGAGAGAGGAGAGAGAGGGAGGGAGGAGGAAGAGAGCTAGATTCCATCTCAAAAAAAGGAAGGAAGGAGGGAGGGAGAGGAGGAGGAAAGGAAGGAAGAGAGGGAAGGAGGCTCTTTATGGCAGTGAGGAAGGAAGGAAGGATGGACGGAAGGAAGGCAGGCTGTTTTTCTCTGTGGCAGTGAGGAAGGGAGGGAGGGAGGAAGGCAGGCTGGCTCTTTTCCTCTATGGCGGTGAGGAAGGGAGGGAGGGAAGGAAGGAGGGAGGGAGGGAGGGAGGGAGGGAGGAAGGCAGGCCGGCTCCTTTCCCTCTATGGCGGTGAGCACCATCTGGCATGCTGCGTGCTAGGATTGTTTCTTGCCTATTTCTCCATCAGAATGGGAGCTTCAGGAAGGCAGGGACCTTTCTTCTCTTGCCCACCACTGTACCCTATGCCCAGGCCAGGTAGACATTTGAGCCAAGAATGACTGCTGGTGCTTCCCAAGCTCCCATTTACTTGGGCCAACCCCTTGATGCAAGGCCCTTGTGCTAGGAGAGGGTACAGAGGCCCAAAGCCAGTGCCTTCTAGAAGAGCTTTGGACGTGACACCAGGAAGGCCTGGGCCTGAACAATGGCCTTCCTGGCACTGCCCAGCCAGTCCTCTGTGCTTGTCGTCAGATGCACCTGATCCCTGCATCTCCAGCATGGGTCCCTCTCTCCCAGGCAGATGGGGAGCTCACCTTCTTCTCAGATGCCCCTTCCCAACTTAAGCTGCTTCTGCCCTCAGGCCCTGAGATGGTCAAGTTGAGCTGTGTAGACAGGAGTCTGGAGACAGGGCTGGCCACCTGGAGGCAGTTATGAACAGACATAGCCAGGCCAGGAATGCGCATGGCCTCAGGTCTCATCCTGGAAGGCCTGGGCTCCTGGTCTGCCTGCAGACTCTCTGAGACAATGTCTTTTGGTCTCATCTGACAGCATATGACTGGTTCATGGGTGAGCTGGGCTTAGATGGAAACGCAGGAGCCCAGAAGGAAAGGATTCTTCCCCAGCTTGGGCTGGAGTCCCAGCTTTCAGGCATCAATCTGTGCAACGCTGGGGCTGGGGCTGGATGAGGTTCCATGGTAAGGATTCTTGTCTGTCACCTAGTTGGTCCCAGACTGTGGGAAACTGGCTGTGGTGGGCAGGTCTGGGGTCTCAAATCTGATAGGGGCCAGTAGAGCCTTCAAGTCACCAGTCAACCAAGTGTGAGAGGTTGCTATGGTTGAATGGCCATGTGCAGGGCTCTGACTGGCCCAGCCACAGGGAGGCCGGCGTCCCCTAGCTGAGTCCTAGACCCAGACCTTAAAGGGTGTGGAGCCCGTTGTGAGGTGTCTGGTGTTGAGGCGGTGGGGGAGACCTGTCCAGGCCTCCACCTTTGTCACCTGCAACATTCCTCTCCCCACTTTCTTTAAACTTTTTCATTTAGAAATGATTTCAGCCGGGCGCGGTGGCTCACGCCTGTAGTCCCAGCACTTTGGGAGGCCGAGGCGGGTGGATCATGAGGTCAAGAGATCGAGACCATCCTGGTCAACATGGCGAAACCCCGTCTCTACTAAAAATACAAAAAATTAGCTGGGCATGGTGGCGCGTGCCTGTAATCCCAGCTACTCAGGAGGCTGAGGCAGGAGAATTGCCTGAACCCAGGAGGCGGAGGTTGCGGTGAGCCGAGATCGCGCCATTGCACTCCAGCCTGGGTAACAAGAGTGAAACTCTGTCTCAAAAAAAAAAAGAAAAAAGAAATGATTTCAGGCCGGGCACAGTGGCTCACGCCCGTAATCCCAGCACTTTGGGAGGCAGAGGCAGGCAGATCACGAGGTCAGGAGATAGAGACCAGCCTGGCTAACGTGGTGAAACCCCATCTCTACTAAAAATACAAAAATTAGGCTGGGTGCGGTGGCTCATGCCTGTAAGCCCAGCACATTGGGAGGCCGAGGCGGGTGGATCACCTGAGGTGGGCCTTCTCTAAACTGATACTTCCAGTTTTTTCCCTACCCTTCTGGCCTGGAACCACTAAAAATTAAAAGTTCCCATTTCCCGAAGCCCTGTAAGCTGAAGCTGGACATCTTAATAGAAACTTTAGGCCGGCCACAGTGGCTCATGGCTCCCAAAGTGCTGGGATTATAGGTGTCAGCCACCGCGCCCGGCCCTTTTTTTTTTGAGCCGGAGTCTCACTCTTACCCAGGCTGGAGTGCGCTGGCACGATCTTGGCTCACTGCAACCTCTGCCTCCTGGTTTCAAGCAATTCTCCTGCCTCAGCTTCCGGAGTACCTGGGATTACAAGCACGCACTACCACACGCAGCTAGTGTGTGTGTGTGTGTGTGTGTGTGTGTGTGTGTGTGTGAGAGAGAGAGAGAGAGAGAGAGAGAGGAGGGAGAGAGAGAGAGAGAGAGAGAGAGAGAGACAGGGTTTAGTTCTTGTTGCCAAGGCTAGAGTGTAATGGCGCAATCTTGGCTCACTGCAACCTCCGCCTCCTGGGTTCAAGTGATTCTCCTGCCTCAGCCTCCCAAGTAGCTGGGATTACAGGCACGCATCACCACACCCGGCTAATTTTGTATTTTTAGTAGAGATGGAGTTTCTCCATGTTGGCCAAGATGGTCTCGATCTCTTGACCTCGTGATCTGCCCGACTCGGCCTCCCAAAGTGTTGGGATTACAGGTGTGAGCCACACTGCCACTGACCTAAAGTTTCTATTAAGTTGTCCAGCTTCAGCTTACAGGGCTTCAGGAAATGGGAAGTTTTAATTTTTGGTGGTTCCAGGCCAGAAGGGTGGGAAAAAACTGGAAGTATCAGTTAAGAGAAATGTAGTCAGATATTAGAAGAATTCAGGATCTAATCCAGTTTGTAGGTAAATATCAAAACCTCAAAAACAATGTACAGGGCTAGAATCTAATATTAATAATAGGTGCACTGTAGTTTTATTCTGAAGCTAATTTTTCTCTATATAGTCACCCCATTTTTTTCGAAGATGTTGAAGTAAGACTAATTGTTTAGTTTGATTAAACGTGGCCTAATTACTTACATAAATGAAGCAACAATAGTGACTGACCTCATAGGCTTTCTTTAAGTTGGCCTTGCTAGGACTTTTTTTTTTTTTTTTTTTTGAGATGGAATCTTGCCTGATTGCCCAGGCTGGAGTGCAATGGCATGATTACTCACTGCAACCTCTGCCTCCTGGGCTCAAGCAATTCACCTGCCTCAGCCTCCTGAGTAGCTGGGACTACAGTTGCGCACCACCACACCTGGCTAAATTTTTTTTATTTTTACTATGACTATGTTGGCCAGTCTGGTCTCGAACTCCTGACCTGTGATCTGCCCGCCTCAGCCTCATAAAGTGCTGGGATTACAGGCGTGAGCCACCGTGCCTGGCCTTGCTAGGACTTTTATAAGTAATCTCAGATTGGGCTTTTAAAAGCCTTGCCAGGCTAGGAAGCCAAGCCAAGGCTTACCGTAATACTTCATTTGCAGTCCTTATACGTTTGGGTGAATGCCTCTCTTTTTGAGTTCCCCCCAAAATATCCTGACATTCTTGGGCCTGTCAGGAAGTGACATTCCTTATTCACCTACAAGGCAACCATGTGACCCACGTATTCAAGGTATCAAACCATTTTTCCCCGAGGGAAAAAATTGATTCCATAAAGTCATCCTTAAAGTTACTTAAAGTTGTCTGGCCCATATCTGAAAATATGGTATTCCAGTCAAAGCTTTGGTAATATAAACAGCATTTCCAATTGTGCCCTGTCAGAAAGAGAACAGCGGGTTCTTACTGAACTTATGTAAATAACCATATTGCCATTAAAATAAAAAGACTCATGAATAGCTTCCGAAATCTGGAAGGATAAGGTAGAAAGAAAATGTAATTGTTTCCTTTTTGTTTACAATGCCTTACTTTACCAAACTACTGTAAGCTATGGATAGCTTAAAAGAAAAGAGAAAAAAAAGGGGCCGGGCATGGTGGCTCAAGCCTGTAATCCCAGCACTTTGGGAGGCCGAGGTGGGTGGATCACGAAGTCAAGAGATCAAGACCATCCTGGTCAACATGGTGAAACCTCGTCTCTACTAAAAATACAAACAATTAGCTGGGCATGGTGGCGCACGCCTGTAGTCCCAGCTACTCGGGAGGCTGAGGCAGGAGAATTGCCTGAACCCGGGAGGCGGAGGTTGCGTTGAGCCGAGATCGCGCCATTGCACTCCAGCCTGGGTAACAAGAGCGAAACTCCGTCTCAAAAAAAAAAAAAAAAAATTAAAAATTAGCTGGGTGTAGTGGTGGGCGCCTATAATCCCAGTTACTTGGGTGGCTGAGGCAGGAGAATTGCTTGAACCTGGGGGACAGAGGTTGCAGTGAGCCGAGGCTGCGCCACTGCACTCCAGCCTGGGTGACACAGTGAGACTCTGTCTCAAAAAAAAAAAAAAAAGAATTTTGGAAATTCTTATATAGTCCAATGGTATGATCTTAAAGTTACCAGAAGTCTGTATGCCAGAGTGCTTGTTAGTCTCTTTTTCATGAACTGTCTATGAATGACAAAGACTTAAAATGGCCTTAAAGTTCTGGTGAGAGTTCATTATAATAATTACATAATTTATGAGGAAATTTGGTTCTTTCTGTGGCATACAACACTTTAACATAATAATGCTAATTATGACTGATAACATTTTAGCAGGACTTATCAGATTTCTTGGAATTTCATACAATTTCTAGAGCAATCATTAATAACATATCAATTCAAATGTAACATAAAGAGGGTTAGCATGACTTATTATTTGACAATACTTCCTATATAATTTAACATCAAATAAGCTCAGGTAGTGTAATATCTCTTTTTTACAAGCTAACAGATGAATCCTTAGAGAGTTTCCAGAGGTCCTCTTGAAGAATCCCAAAATTAGTTCAAGATCAAAAAGACTTGCCGGGCACGGTGGCTCAAGCCTGTAATCCCAGCACTTTGGGAGGCTGAGGTGGGTGGATCACGAGGTCAAGAGATCAACACCATCCTGGTCAACATGGTGAAACCCCGTCTCTACTAAAAATACAAAACATTAGCTGGGCATGGTGGCGCGTGCCTGTAATCCCAGCTACTCAGGAGGTTGAGGCAGGAGAATTGCCTGAACCCAGGAGGCGGAGGTTGCGATGAGCCGAGATCACGCCATTGCACTCCAGCCTGGGTAACGAGCGAAATTCCGTCTCAAAAAAAAAAAAAAAAAAAGATCAAAAAGACTTAATTTAGAATTTGATTTCGGAAAATTGTCAAAAATGTAAAAAAGTTTCAAACACTTGACTAAACAAATTACATGGCCAGGTGCAGTGGCTCATGCCTATAATCCCAGCACTTTGGGAGGCCGAGGCAGGTGGATAACTTGGAGTCAGGAGCTCAAGACCAGCCTGGCCAACAATGGTGAACCCCTGTCTCTGCTAAAAATACAAAAATTAGCCAGGCCTGGTGGCAGGTGCCTGTAGTCCCAGCTACTCGGAAGGCTGAAGCAGAAGAATCACTTGAACCTGGGAAGCAGAGATTGCAGTGAGCCAGGATCACACCACTGTACTCCAGCCTGGGCGACAAAGTGAGACTCTGTCTCAGAAAAACAAACAAACAAAAACATTACACATCACTGTGAAATAATACTAAAGTGGCAAAAGACTTTAAAGACAAATGCAGAAAGTTACATAATTGTAAAACAAAACAAAACAAAACACCCTAGCTCTTTTAATATTGAGAAGACTCACATTGCTTTTTTTTTTTCTTTGTTTGTGAGACAGGGTCTTGGCTGGAGTGCAGAGATCACACCTCTGCATTCCTGGGCTCAAGTGATCCTCCTGCCTCAGCCACCCGAGTAGCTGGGACTGCAGGTGTGTACCACCATGCTTGGCTAATTTTTGTATTTTTTGTACAGATAGGGTTGTGTTGTATTGCCCAGGCTGGTCTTGAACTCCTGGCCTCAAGTGGTCCGCCTGCCTCGGCCTCCCAAAGTGCTGGGATTACAAGTATGAGCCACTGCACCTGGCCACATTTTTTTTCCTTTGGAAAGTATTTATTTATTATAAATAAATATCCTATACATTAAATATCAAGAAATATTCATTATTGATTACAAGTCAAGATATAACACTGAGGGAACTATAGAATCAAAATACCTACTCATGATACAGTTGTGATAATTCCATTCCAATATTGGACACAATACTGATTTGTTCACAAGATACAACAAAATCCATCAAAAAGGCCATCACTTGGCCAGGTGCGGTGGCTCACGCCTATAATCCCAGCACTTTGTGAGGCTGAGGCAGGCGGATCACGAGGTCAGGAGTTTGAGACCAGCCTGGCTAATATGGTGACACCCCATCTCTACTAAAAATACAAAGCTTAGCCAGGCGTGGTGGTGTGCACCTGTAATCCCAGCTACCTGGGAGGCTGAGGCAGAGGAATAGCTTGAACCCAGCAGGCGGAGGCTGCAGTGAGCTGAGATTACAACACTGCATTCCAGCCTGGATGACCCAGCGAGTCTCTGTCTCAAATAAATAAATAAATAAATAAAAATAAATACATAAAGTTGGCAGAGCATACAGTCTGGAGGGGTTAGAGAAGAGGGGATTCATGTGACTGAGAAGTTCCAATGGGAGGAGGATCCAAGAGAGAGAACAGAGAGGCCTCACAGTGAGCTGGAAATAAGAGACTTTTAGCCCAGGAGTCAGGGAGTGAATCCCCATTCAGAACAAGGAGTCAGGAAGAAGAACTTCCAACCCAGGAAGTATTATACCTTTCTTTTTTTTTTTTAAAGATGGGGTTTCACCATGTTGGTCAGGCTGATCTTGAACTCCCGACCTCAGGTGATCCACCCATCTTGGCCTCCAAAGTGCTTGGATTACAGGCATGAGCCACCACATCCGGCCAAGTATTATACCTTTCAAAAGAAGCTTGGGATCTTAAAAAACGAAATCTGGGATCGGGCGCGGTGGCTCACGCCTGTAATCCCAGCACTTTGGGAGGCCGAGGCGGGTGGATCACGAGGTCAAGAGATCGAGACCATCCTGGTCAACATGGTGAAACCCCGTCTCTACTAAAAATACAAAAAATTAGCTGGGCATGGTGGTGCGTGCCTGTAATCCCAGCTACTCAGGAGGCTGAGGCAGGAGAATTGCCTGAACCCAGGAGGCGGAGGTTGCGGTGAGCCGAGATCGCGCCATTGCACTCCAGCCTGGGTAACAAGAGCGAAACTCTGTCTCAAAAAAAAATAAATAAATAAAAATAAAAATAAAAAATAAAAAATAAATTAAAAAAAAAACAAAATAAAAATAAAAAATAAAAAGTAAATTAAAAAAATAAAACAAAATAAAAATAAAAATAAATAAAATAAAAACAAAAACAAAAACGAAATCTGTCCGTACCAGCTAGAATAAAAGTGTGTCTATAGCCATGGTTCAGGAGTGTGACTCACTAACAGATCCCCAGTCAGCCAGTTAGGAGAGAAGACAAAGCCTGCTAAGTTACACACTGAGAGTCCTGGGTGACAGGCCTGCGGCACCAAGCTGTTAAAGAAAAAATTACTGGCCAGGCATGGTGGCTCATGCTTGTAATCCCAGCACTTAAGGCTGAGGCGGGTGGATCACCTGAGATCAGGAGTTGGAGAGCAGACTGACCAACATGGTGAAACCCCATTTCTACTACAAACAAAAAATTAGCCAGGCATGGTGGTGCGTGCCAATAGTCCCAGCTACTCGGGGGCTGAGGCAGGAGGATTGCTTGAACCCGGGAGGCGGAGGTTGCAGTGAGCCGAGATTGCGCCATTTTGCTTCAGCTAGGGCAACAAGAGCAAAACTCTGTCTCAAAAAAAGAAAAGAAGAAAGTATTCAGTCCTTGTCAAAGCATGGGAGGGAAGGGAAGGCCTTATTCAGGAGCAAGGCATATGGACCACAGGCAATGGGGTTTTGCAGGGGAAAGATTGGGCTCAACTCTGAATACAACATGGACAAGTGGGAACTGATAGTCAAGAAGCAGGGTGGGGGTCAGTGGATTGAAAATTACTAAGAAGAAACATGAGAGATAAGGGGGATTCTGGCTAAGCTGACCTAAGAGGATTCTTTCCGAAGACAGGCTGGGGTGATGAGACATCACCTAGAGGATGGTGGGGGATGAGGAATTTCATCAGTATCGAGGGCAATCAGATATCAAAAGCTGGGTGGTTCTTGCTGAACTCGAAATCACACAGCTGCGCCTAAAAGGTTTAGGAGCCTGACTAAAGTTTGGCCAAGCAAATAATCTTTTGTCAATACAATGCTATTAACTAATCTACAGGTCTTGTGTGAATTCTATCAACTGTCTCACTAATGTCTCTTTTCTGAGCCAGGATCCCAGCTATGGTCTGGATTGCACATTGCATTTAGTTATCTCTTTTAATTGAAGATGGCTCCTCAGTGTATCTATGACTTGAATGATCCTGACACTTGAAAAGCACTGGCTGGTAATTTTGCAGAATGCCCCTAATTTGGGGTTTTCTGCTCTTCGTTCAGATTCTGCCTTTTGGGCAAAAATACAAGTGAGCGTTTGTCCTTCTCAGGAGGACCACAGTATGTCCTCTTACTGGGTCTTTTTTCATTTCTATTGAGGCAGAATTGATATATAATGCAATGCATGTATTTTTCTTTGTGTGTGTTTTTTTTTTAAAGACGGGGTTTCACCATGTTGGTCAGGCTGGTCTTGAACTCCTGACCTCAGTTGATCCGACCGCCTTGGCCTCCAAAGTGCTTGGATTACAGGTGTGAGCCACCACACCCAGCCTTCTTTGTGTTTTTTTTTTTTTATTTTTTATTTTATTTTTTCTTTTTGCAATGCACGCATTTAAATGGTACACTTTGCTAAGTTTGCTGGCAACCTTGATGGCTTGGTTAAAACTGGTGTCTCCCAGGGTTTTTTCCACTCTAAAAATGCTATTTTCCCTAGGCAATTAGTATCATGGGGGAGAAACTTGGCAGCTCTGCAAACAAAAACAAAATCTGTTTTTCATCTTTTTACTCACTATTTTTTTGTTTTTTTGAGATGGAGTCTTGCTCTGTCATCCATGCTGGAGTGCAGTGCCTCGATCTTGGCTTACTGCAACCTCTGCCTACCAGGTTCAAGTAATTCTATCTCAGCCTGTAGAGCAGCTGGGATGACAGGCACCCGCCACCATGCCAGGCTAATTTTTTTTTTTTGAGACGGAGTCTTGCTCTGTCGCCAGGCTGGAGTGCAGGGCACAATCTTGGCTCACTAAACCTCCATCTCCCAGTTTCAAGCTATTCTCCTGCCTCAGACTCCTAAGTAGCTGGGACTACAGGTGTGCACCACCACAGCAGCTAATTTTTTTTTTTTTTTGAGACAGCATCTCGTGCTGTCACTCAGGCTGGAGTGAAAGTGGTGCAATCTTGAATCAGTGCAGCGTGGAACTCCTGAACTTAGGCGATCCTCCCACCTGAGCCTTCTGAGTAGCTCGGACCACAGGCGTGCGCCACCATGCCAGCTAATTAAAAAAATTTTTGGGCCGGGCGCGG
>NW_022437138.1:756156-774189 GCF_009761245.1 Sapajus apella
GTAATCCCAGCACTTCGGGAGGCCGAGGCGGGCGGATCACCAGATCAGGAGTTCGAGACCAGCCTGGCCAATAGGGTGAAACTCTGTTTCTACTAAAAATAAAAAAATTAGCCGTGCGTGGTGGCGCTTGCCTCTAGCCCTAGCTACTCGAGAGGCTGAGGCAGAAGAATCGCTTGAACCCGGGAGGCGGAGGTTGCAGGGAGCTGAGATCGTGCCACTGCACTCCAGCCTGGGCGACAGAGCGAGGCTCCGCCTCAAAAAAAAAAAAAAAAAACTGTAGATACTGGGGGTCTCACTGTGTGGGGCCAGCTCAAGTAGTCCTCCTGCCTCGACCTCCCTGAGCTCTGGGATTACAGGCGCAAGCCACTGCGCCTGGCCCAACCCTCCCTGTTTTGGAACTCCTGTTATAGTATTAGCAAATGGAAAAGCGCTAGACAGTTGAGCACACGCGTTCTTTGTCAATGATTATGTCTGATACAGGGATGCTTTTTTATTTTTTATTTATTCTTATTTTTTTATTTTTCAAAGACGGCGTTTCACCATGTTGGTCAGGCTGGTCTTGAACTCCCGCCCTCAGGTGATCTGCCCGCCTTGGCCTCCAAAGTGCTTGGATTACAGGCGTGAGCCACCGCGCCCGGCCCACAGGGATGCTTTTAACCGCGTTGTGTAACGACTGTGTGTGCAGTTGTCTTTTGCGGTCTCCACGGAAGGTGGCCCGTCCGCCGGTCAGATCCCGGCGTACTCTGCGCTCCTTGTTCCCGGCGCTCCCCGCGTTTCCCGCGCTCCCCTGCTCCCGGCATTCCCCGCGCTTCCCGTTCCCGGCGCTCCCCGCGGCCACCGCCCTCCGTCCGGCGAGCCCCGCCCGGGCAGCGACCGTTAGCGCGACCGCGGCCTGGGCGCCTGGTCCCGCCTGTGCGGCCGCGCTATTGGGCTGCGCACCGCGGACACGCGCGCTGCGCGCCGACGATTGGCGGCCTCCGCAGCCCGCTCCGCGGCTCCCCCAATGCGGGGCGGCCGCGTGCGGGGATTGGCCACACGCTGCGAAGGCCCGCCCTCCGCTCGCCCGGCGCGACAGGCGGGTCCCGGCGACCGGAGATCCTGGACAGCCTTTCCAGATGGCTGCGGCAGCCCGGCGGTGAGGCTCTCCCGGCTGTGGTCGGGCTGCGGGCGGCTCGGGCAGGCCGCGGGCGCCTCAGGTAGGTGCGGGGCGCGAGGGGCGCCCCGCGGGCGGGCGGGCGAGCGCTGCGGCCTGCGCGAGGGCGCGCCTTTCCCTCCCGCCTCCCTCCGGGACCGAGGCTGCGGGCCCGGGCGCGGGGCGGGGCGGGGCGGGGAGGGGACGCGGAGCTCGGCCTTTGTGAGGCAACATGGCCGCGGGCGGCGGAGAGCGCGGGGTGGGGACCCCGACGGGGCTGGGGGGCGGGCCCCGGGCCCAGGCGTCGCCGATGCTCGTCGCTGTCCGCCCGGGTAAAGCGGCTTCTCGCCCGACGGGCCCGAAGCCCAGCATCGCTTTCAGGCGGGAAAGGTGTGGACAGGGACAGTGCTCGCCTGGGACCCTGCCAGCTTTAACACAGTTTGGGAAATCCAAGAAGTCGCCTCAATCTTTTTGTCCACCAGATGCTCACGGGTTGAGTGTCACGTAGATAACTGGGTTACGGTTTTGTTGTAACAATGAGCATGGCGGAAATAAATGGAAGGGGGCAACCTGTTGACAGTGATGCCTGTCTGGTGTCATCCGATGGACTTGGGTTGCTTGTGGCAGGAGTCTGATGTGCCGTTTTGCATGCTTGCATGTATCTTGTTCCTGCACGGCAGTCCCGTCTATGGCTGTCGACTGTTCGAGGCCAACCACCAGGCGAGGATCCACTGTTTCCTGGCCAGACTAGACTCCCAGGTGTGGGACTGGCCCCAAACCCTGCTGCAGGCCTTCACTCACAAAAGGGAGTGGATGGGCAGCCCGGGGTGGGCCGCTGCTGCCCTGAGAGCGGGCTGTGAGGCCTGTTGGAGGATGACAAAAGGAATGGATGAGGTCATACTGCCTCTGGATTGGGCGGGAGGTTGCAGCGGGAGACCCTTGACCAAAAGGCAGCACTCACCGCGCTGGCATTGGTGCTGGCCGGTCACAGCCAGTGCCTCAGTTAGCCAGCACAGCAAGTGGACTAGGAGGAAGGGTGCTGTCCAAGTGTATGGGTTTTCTCCCCGTGCTAAAGGGAGCTTGCTGTGAGCCCATTCCCGGCTGGTGGTCCTGTTGGCAAGGCAGGGTTTGCATCCGGTGTTTGGCCAGCAGGAGCAGGGGGAAAGCCTAAGGGCGGAGAGCTCCCCTTTGCGCCCTTTGTGGCCAGGCACTGTGTGGAGTACTCTCAGGGGTGGTTTTGTAGTCTCACCGTGACCTTGGGGTAGGAAATGAGCCTCTGGCTGACTTGCCCAGCCTTAGACTCTCCTGTGGTAGCCCCCTCCTTTGTGATGTCATCCAGCCTCCTGGCTTTAATGCCAGCTTTCCTTAAGATCTTCACAGCTCCAGCCCTGGCCTCCCTTCTGAGCTCATCTGCTGCTTCTAGCCACATCTTCCACCTCTCCATGTGTTTCTTTGGTGCCAAGTAGCCATATCCAAAGGAAACTCAAATCTTCACCCATGCCAAAACATTTTTTGTGCCTGTCTGAAGTCCCTTTGATTCCTCTCTTTCTTACACCGTCATGCAGTTCTAAGGAGGCCCTGTTAGCTCACCTTCTATTTCTAGGCACAGACCATTTCTCACCATCTCCAAGTTAACATCCTGGCCCAGGCTACCTGGTGAGCCTCTAATTCTCTTTGGTCCTCACTCCCCATCCTCCACCTAAAATTTTTCTGGACACAGAGTGAATTTTTTATTTCTTGGGGATGGAGTCTTGCTCTGTCGCCAGGCTGGAGTGCAGTGGCACAATCTCGGCTCACTGCAACCTCCACCTCCTGGGTTCAAGCGATTCTTCCGCCTCAGCCTCCTGAGTAGCTGGGACCACAGGCGTGTGCCACCATACCAGGCTAATTTTTGTGTGTGTGTGTGTGTGTACTTTTAGTAGAGACAGGGTTTCACATGTTGGCCAGGATGGTCTCTATCTCTTGACCTCGTGATCTGCCTGCCTCGGCCTCCCAAAGTGCTGGGATTACAGGCGTGAGCCACCATATCTGGCCCACGGAATGATTCTTATTTTTTTATTTTTTATTTTTTGAGACAGAATCTCGCTCTGTAGCCCAGTTTGGAGTGCAGTGGTATGATCTTGGTTCACTGCAACCTCTGCCTCCTGGGATTAAGTGATTCTCCTGCCTCAGCCTCCCAAGTAGATGGGACTACAGGCGTCCACCACCACACCCGGCTGATTTTTGTATTTTTAGTAAAGATGGGGTTTCACCATGTTGGCCAGGCTGGTCTCGAACTCCTGACCTCAAATGATCTGCCTGCCTCAGCCTCCCAAAGTGCTAGGATTACAGGCATGAGCCACCATGCCTGGACACGGAGTGATTCTTTTAAACAGTAAGCAGGTATAAAACAGAGGCAGTAGATGCAAGCCGCTTGCCTGCTTATAAAGCAGCTCTACCACTTCCTAGCTGTGTGACCTTCAGCACATGGGTGAACCTGTCTTTTTCACAGTGCTGTGTGAGAACTACGTGACTTAAAATGCTTAAAGTGCTTAGAACAGGGCCTGCCTGAGGGTTCGCCACCACTGCTATCCTGGAATCAGCGGATGCCACTTGTGTGGGCCCTCCTGTCCAGTGGTCCATCTCTCTCACTAAGAGCCAAAGTCCTGGCAGCAGCCTCGGAGGACCAGCCCTGATCCATCTGCCCTCATGAACCTGGCTCACTGTCAAGTCCCCTCAGCACACTGCCTCATCCCACCACACGACACTGCTGACCCCGCCCCTCTGCTGTTCTTCTCACTGTCACCTGGAACATCCACTCCTCCCAGCCCTGTTACCCACCTGCCTCACTCCTCTGCCTTCACGTGGATGCAGGCCATGAGACCTTCTCCGATCCCCTTTTCTAAAACTGCCTCCTCTTCCTCAGTGCTTTCCTTGTTTTGTTTTTGCTTGAACACCTATTGGTATGTGACAGGGTACATGCTCATTTTAGTTGTTAGCGGTCCATCTCTCTTGCTAAAATGTGAGCTCTGTGGAGCAGGGTTTTGTCCGCCTGTGTCTGCAGCATCTAGGATAGCCTGTGTGTACGCCATGAATGGAGAAAGCTTACAGAGGGGAGTTAAGAAACTTGCCCAGGACTGCCTACCGCTGAGCTCTGGGGCTGGGCAGGTTTCCTGCTTTCCCAAGGAACTCACTCGATTGCACAGCGCCAGGCCTCCCCGGTGTGCATTTCCTTAGGGCTGCAGCTCAGCCCCTATTAGCACCTTTGCTTGGAAAGCTTACTGTGGCTGCTTCTTTGCCTTCTGTGGTAGCAGGCTTCCCCATTTCATCCCATTGTTGGTCTCTAATTCCCTGCTACTGTGGTTTCTTCAAGTAGCTTTTTGTGTCCCAGACTCATGGATTGATTCACCAGGGTCTCTATGGGACTGCTAGATTCTGAGGTATCTGGTCCTGGTCTTCTTTGTAGTCAGTGGCACTGGGCGCATTGAGCCCTCTGTCTGTTCTCTGAAACGGTCTTTCTTGGTTGCCAGGAGATTGGACTCACCCAACTTAATGTTTCTCATGCCTGCTTGGCTGCTGCCCACGGCCTCCTGAGCGTCTTTGGCACTTTATAGTCGGTTATTAGCTCTGTACTGTTTCCTTGATCCTCAGCACCTTTGATGGACACATCTTTGGGGAAGTACTGTGAGAAATTCCCACTGGATTCAGAAATGTTAGGACATCTTAGAATCCAGGAAATGGAGTGACAGCATGATGGTCATTGCCCTGCCAGTGTGTCCAAGCCCTGCGACCTTGTCTCTTATCCATGTAGTGTGTTCTTTGGAGTAGGTGGTCAGTGGATAGTTGTTAAGTGTACTGATTAAACCTAAACTAGTCTCTTGTTTTCATGTGATGTCCCCTTTGAAGTACAGCCATCGTGCCCTATCCCTTGTTAAATGCGTGATGTCTGCGTCTCCTGTTCTTTCCGGGAATCTTGGGAGGATGTATGTCATGCAGTGCCGCGTGCATGTGTGCATCTGCACGGATGTGCACGCGTGTGCATGCATGCGTGTTCCTGTGCACGTTGTGGGAGTGTGCATGTGCGTGTGTCTGCATGTGCTCCTCCTGCTCTGATGCCGACCCTCCTCTGGGCCCCTGGGTTTTCTGGCTGCCCCCTCAGACCCACCTTCCCTGCTTCATGTTATCCCTTCATGCTGCCTCTGTAGTGAGGCTTCCTAGAGTTGCATCCTTAACCCTCATCTCTGGATGGCCTTCCTCCTGTGGATTTAGCGACTACTTCCTCAGTACGTCCTGACCTTCTGTTTCTGGGCCAGGCATGGCTCTAGAGCTGTAGCCTCAACACCTTCAGAGCCTGCCTGGAGGTCCCCTCCGTTCTCCTTGCCAGGCTCCCGCCTGCATGCTGGAATTTGGGTGTCCTTCCTTGTCTTTAGTTCCCTGTTTTCTCTGCTGTCCAATTCCATTGGGTCAACAAATGCGGTCAGTTCTGTGACACTGTTCTTGGCCCATTTCCAGGGCCTCTTTCACACCTTTGTCCTCTGGCCTAGAGGACTGTCCCTGTGCCTTGGGTGCAGTTGCTTCTGCCTGGCACAGCTGTCAGTCTCCTTTCTCAAGTAGGAACCTAATTGTGGCAGAAGAGTTGCTTCACCCTCAGTGGCTCCTTATTGTCTCCAGGGTGGAGTGGGCTGCAGATGGCACCCAGGCCTCTCTGTGCCTTGGCTCCAGCTGTCTCTTGTGGCTCCCTACCCCAAATCCTGGCAGGTCCCATCCCCACAGCCACCCACCCCTCTCCTCCATCTGGAACAGAACTATGCTGCCACCTCTGGTGACCTCAGCACGCTGCATCACTGTCCCCGTCCACGTGCTATCCTGTGGGCCCAGGAGAGCCCTGGGGTCCCTGGGTAGCAGAGCGCCTGGCCATGCCTCTGAGGCCCCTAGTGCCGCAGAGTTGAGCTGAGGGTCTCGCGCTCACCCTCTGACTGACCCAGCCCTTGCAGGTGAGTGGATTGCTGTGCTCTGGTGACCTGAGGGAGGCCACGTGCCTTCTGTGTGTTCCTGAAAGGGCGCCTCCCACCGCATGCTTGCTTATCTGAGTTAGAGGAATGCTGTGGTGGAGTTTAGTATAAATTTTAAAAATATTTTTTGAGCCTTATGATTATATTGTTTTTGTGTGTCTGAAGTAGGAATTAAAGTGGGCAGTAAACAAAATATTTAACTTTGGATTTAAGTTATAATTCAGGTTCTGAAGAAAAAAAGTAAGGTTAGTTTGTTCTGATGCCTAAAAGGTCCTCTTAGGGAATATTATTTTAAGCCCTTTACTATGCTGTTAATAGTGCTTGGATTTTAACTTGGTACCAGGGAAGTGGAAGGTTTCTGTCATTTTGTGACGTTATTTTTAAATTTCTTTGCAGGTAGAAGAAGAAAGGTGCCACTCCGGCATGAAGACAGACTCGCTTAGTCTCCAGTCACTTAAGCTGAGTGCATTGTGATTTCCAATAATTGAGGCAGTGGTTCTAAAAGCTGTCTACATTAATGAAAAGAGCAATGTGGCCAGCTTGACTAAGCCGCCAGCGCGCAGCGCGGCAGGATGCGCCCGGGTCTCAGCGGACTTGTGCATGTTAGCCGTGTAGATTTATGTGAGGGCTTGTAAAACTCTGATCTTGTAAACTAGTCTTAAGCGCTTTTAATATGGAGACAGATGAGAGTCCCTCTCCGCTCCCGTGTGGGCCCGCAGGAGAAGCGGTGATGGAGAGCCGAGCTGGCCCCTTCCAAGCGCTGCCACGTGAGCAGTCTCCACCACCTCCCCTGCAAACGTCCAGTGGTGCAGAGGTAATGGACGTTGGCTCTGGTGGTGATGGACAGTCCGAACTCCCTGCCGAGGACCCCTTCAACTTCTACGGAGCTTCTCTTCTCTCCAAAGGATCCTTCTCTAAGGGCCGCCTCCTCATAGACCCGAACTGTAGTGGCCACAGCCCGCGCACCGCTCGGCACGCACCTGCGGTCCGGAAGTTCTCCCCTGACCTTAAGTTGCTTAAGGATGTAAAGATTAGCGTGAGCTTTACCGAGAGCTGCAGGAGTAAGGACAGGAAGGTGCTGTACACAGGAGCGGAGCGCGACGTGCGGGCGGAGTGCGGTCTGCTCCTTAGCCCTGTCAGTGGGGACGTGCATGCTTGTCCCTTTGGCGGGAGTGTTGGTGATGGGGTAGGCGTAGGGGGTGAGAGTGCTGATAAGAAGGATGAGGAGAATGAGCTGGATCAGGAAAAGAGAGTGGAGTATGCAGTGCTCGATGAGTTAGAAGATTTTACTGACAATTTGGAGCTAGATGAAGAAGGAGCAGGCGGGTTCACGGCTAAAGCAATCGTTCAGAGAGACAGAGTGGACGAAGAGGCCTTGAATTTCCCCTACGAGGTATGTTGGCAGCCCCTTCTCTAGAGGGCTCTTAGCAAAACCCAAAGAGATTTGGAAATTGTGGCATTTTTTTGATAGGGAAATTAAAAACACAAAACCAAAATCCCCTCTGAGGTGGAATAATGTTAATGTGGAGAAGATAATGATGTAAGAAGTCCAGATTTTTAAAGTTTCCTAATGAAAAATTTGGCCGATGGGTAGGCCTTGCACCCCTGATCCAGTGTCTGAGGTGGCAGGTGCTGCTGAGACGTGCTCCTTGGTGGTGTGTGCCCCTGTACCAGGTGTGTTGGTGTCAGCTGGTAGCTTCATCCCGTTTGCTTTTCAGATGATCATGCACCCTATGGGCACATCTAGGCCCCCTGAGAGCACCTCCTTTCTGTGTGTGTTCTCAGGAATGCTGTTGAGCTCTCCTGGTGCAGGAGCATGGGCGCCAGGGGCTCTGGTGTCTCAACAGCATGTTTTGCAGGATGACTTTGACAACGATGTGGATGCTCTGCTGGAAGAAGGTCTTTGTGCCCCCAAAAAGAGGCGAACAGAGGAAAAATATGGTGGAGACAGCGACCATCCGTCCGATGGAGAGACGAGTGTGCAGCCGATGATGACCAAGATTAAAACAGTGCTCAAAAGTACGTGGGTGGGTCAGAAGCAGTGGGTGTTCCAGGGCAGTGGAAGGGCGGTTGCTTCCTTAGCAGAAATGCTTTGAGAGAGCTCTGGTGCCAGGTAGCAGGCTGGGTGGAGGCATGTTTGAGGACAGGACAGTCATGTCTGAGGAGGTAAACGCAGGATGCGTGACCCAGCTGCAGATCCTGGTGTGTGCTGTGGAAACCACAGAGCAGCAGGTGCTGTGTAGAGGAATGGGACGGGATTTCTGAGGGGGTCAGGAGGGAACGTTGGTGTATGCCAGGAGCCAGTGTGACCATCAGCTGGAGGGTGTGGAGGCCAAGGCCAGAGGTGGGTGCACAGTGAGATGGCAGGTGATAGTTGTAGTCCAGGTTCTGGTTCTGGACCAAGTGTCACAGGAAGCCACCAGAAGCAAGTGGTGTTAACTGTTTTTGTTTAACAATGTGGCTCCTGGGCCACAGCATGGTGTGTGCACTTCAGGTAGTCAGGGTGGAAGTGCCCTGTTAGATGTGGCACTTCCTCAACTTAGTTGAGGGCAGCGGGGAGAGCACTTGGGAGATGCCCAGAGTTGCACTGTGAGGCTCTGTCCTGGATGTGGTGCAGGTGCTGGGGGAGCTGGAGTTGGTGGTTTGAAGGCACCTGTGAGGGTCCTGGTGGAGATGTGGGGCTCGCTAGAGGGACTAAAGAGACAAATGGGGACCCAGGCTCACAGGTGGGACCCCAGGCTGAGGACTAAGGTGCAGAAGGTGGCAGGGTGTGACTGGGAGCAAAGCAAGGGGGTGTATCACATGACCATCCTCCTTGGGCTGTTGAGGAGACAACTCAGCCAGGTGCCACATGTTGCAATTTCACTATTCCCCTATGTCGTATTGGTAGCAATTAAGCAGGAGGGTCGTAGGCAGGGTAAACCTGGGGCTGTACCTTCTGGGGCTGGAGGTGGGAGTCTTGACCTCAGGGCCTCCAGGAGGCTGGTTTGGTGCTCTCCTGCAGTTTCAGCAGGCTCATTCAGAAGGTAAACCCACGTTTATCCTGCGCAACTCATAGGTCAGCAGCCATTCTGGCCTGGATGCCTGAACGCTTACAAATGGATAGCTGCATGTGACCCCCCCTCAGGTGACTGGGTCAGCTTTGTGACCATTCACTGCCACACAGGAGCAGCCCCGACGGACCCATGTTCCGTCTCTTGCTTGGCTCCGTGTTCCATTTGCTGCTGCTTCTGACTGAGCCCAAAACTGGTGGGAGGCAGCTCCATCTTGGCCTGATTCCCAGTGGGGAGAGTACCCCCGTGTGCATGCAACCCTGACTTTTAACCGTCCCTCCCTGGATCATCACCTGATGGTGGCCTGGGTGGGGGTGTCAGGTCCAGGGTCAGGGCCACTTGGTGGGGACCTGGCCCTGAGAGTCACTGGCACTTTTTCCCCTTATGTGTATTTTTTAAGATTTCATTTGCTTTCTTTTGTTTCAAAATTTTTTTTTTTTGAGGTGAGGTTTTACTCTACCATCCAGGTTGGAGCGCAGAGGCATGATCATAGCTCATTGCAGCCTCAGCCTCCCAGGCTCAAGTGATCCTCCCACTTCGGCCTCCTGAGTAGCTGGGACTATAGGTGCCACTATGCCTGGATAATTTAAACAATTTTTTTGTAGAGTCAGGGTCTTGTTGTGTTGCCTAGGCTGGTCTTTCTAAATTTTTAATTTGTTTCTAATACCTGTGAGAAAATTAAGTTTTAGTTACATCTTTGCCTTACACTCTTCCCAGCAGTCAGGCTTGGTGGCAGGTGTCAAGTTGATAAGTTATAAACCTCTTCCTCTCAACTGCCTATGAAGCAAAGAAGGGGTTGGGAATAGTATATTAAAACCGACTTGCCGGGCGCGGTGGCTCAAGCCTGTAATCCCAGCACTTTGGGAGGCCGAGGCGGGTGGATCACGAGGTCAAGAGATCGAGACCGTCCTGGTCAACACGGTGAAACCCCGTCTCTACTAAAAATACAAAAAATTAGCTGGGCATGGTGGCGCGTGCCTGTAATCCCAGCTACTCAGGAGGCTGAGGCAGGAGAATTGCCTGAACCCAGGAGGCGGAGGTTGCGGTGAGCCGAGATGGCGCCATTGCACGCCAGCCTGGGTAACAAGAGCGAAACTCCGTCTCAAAAAAAAAAACCGACTTAGAAACTGAATAATTTGAAGCAGTGTTTTGTATGCTGCCGAAAGTGCACTTCAATTACGATAAACACCTGGCCACTGGGAGCAGTGGCTGACAGCCATGCAGTTTATTAGTAAAGCTCACCCAGCCCCAGGATGCCTCTGGCCACAACCAGGCAGACGGGAGAGAAGTCTCCAGTGTCCACAGTGCTCACCAGATGTGGAGGCAGGAGCTGAGGTTGGGACTTGTATCTTGCACAGACTTGTTTTGTGCTCTTTCATGTGCTGGTTTGACGTGTGTAAATTCCCACCTCAGGCCGTGTACTGTCTGTCCTAGACTGGAGGCATAGCAGTGAGCAAGGCATACAGGCACTTGATTCTCTGTGAAGACCCAGATAAACATATACCCAGTACCCAACAATTTCTTGTTGCAGGAGCTGCTGTGGCAATCATTCCAAGTGTTTTTAAAGTGATTATAGGATGTTCTCGTCTTCCTATGCAGGTCGTGGCCGCCCCCCTACAGAGCCGCTGCCGGACGGGTGGATCATGACATTCCATAACTCTGGAGTCCCGGTGTACCTACACAGAGAGTCTCGGGTGGTCACCTGGTCCAGGCCATACTTCTTGGGAACGGGAAGCATACGGGTAGGGGAGGCATCAGTTGTGACTTTAGGCTTGTAAGTTCTCAGACCAAAACATGCACATCCACACACACGGCACTGCAGCCAAGCAGAGGCCAGTGAGAGGCATCAGAGTTTTAGACTCTCGGGTTGTCCTTGTAATCCATGTTGCAATTTCACTATCCACAGAAACACGACCCTCCTCTGAGTAGCATCCCTTGTCTGCATTATAAGAAAATGAAGGACAACGAGGAACGGGAGCAAAGCACTGACCTCACCCCCAGTGGGGACGTGTCCCCTGTCAAGCCCCTGAGCCGATCTGCAGAGCTGGAGTTCCCCCTGGACGAGCCTGACTCTATGGGTGCTGAACCGGGGCCCCCGGATGAGAAAGATCCACTAGGGGCTGAGGCAGCCCCTGGGGCCCTGGGGCAGGTGAAGGCCAAAGTCGAGGTGTGCAAAGACGAATCTGTTGGTGAGTTTTGTTAAGGAGTCTTCTTCTCTTCTTGGCTTCTGGGACCCATGAGCCTTATTTTTCTAATGAAGGCCATCATTGTTGCCAGTTCCTAGTCGCACTTGTGAGCAAGGGGCTGCACACCTCCACTCTATGTGGTTGAAGGCCTGTCTTCCTGCCCTTACGTGAACCTGCCTGGGTATAGCACCCCAGGCTCCTGTGCCTGGGCTCTGCGGGGCCCACATGGCTGAGGCTGCTGGGGAGATGGCTGCTGGCACTGTCAGTGGGCCTTGTTCTTACTGGTTGCTTATATGATCTTTCCTGAAGTCTTGCTTTTTCAGTAGGATGTGCTCATGTGGCATTGTTTTAATTTATCTTGATGAGCTCAGTGAGCCTCTTCAGTCTGTGACTCAGTGTTGGGAAACTGTCACCATTCTATGGACAGTTCCCTCTTCAGTCTTGCAGTTCCTTGCTGAATGTGTGCTGGTGTTTTGCATTCTTCCTTTCATGTCTTTTAGCCTAGTCCCACCATTCAAGTCTTAGTTCTCTCTTCAGTGGTGGCAGGTTTTTTTGAGCCCGCCAGCTGGATTATTTTCAAAGAGCACTTTCCATTTTCTGGGTTTCTGGTTGTCTGCACATCACTACCCAGTCTGTCTTCATAACTCTGTGGAATGTGGGGTGCTCTAGAAGACCTGTGTGGTGGGGGCTGTTGCTGAGGATGGGGAAGTGGCCTGGGAGGAAATGTGACAAATGCTAGGCCCTGTCCAGGGAGCTGCCTGGGTTGTGTTGCTGAGTATAGAGGTGGCCAGGATGGCTGGAGGGAAAAAAGTGAGGTTGTCAGAGAGGTGGTGGGCACCTGGAGCCCAGGTGCTGCTGGCATTCAGGTACCTGTTTTGATACACGGAGGAAGTCCTGAAGGCCATCTGACTTTTTAAAATATATTTTTATTTTTTAATTTTTTTTTAAAGATGGGGTTTCTCCATGTTGGTCAGGCTGGTCTCGAGCTCCTGACCTCGATCCACCCACCTCGGCCTCCCAAAGTGCTGGGATTACAGGCGTGAGCCACCACGCCCGGCCAGCCATCTGACTTTTCTAAGCTTTCTTTTTTCCTTTTCATTTTTATATTCTTGTTCTTCCCCCAAATAAAGTAAAAGAACATCCCAGAAATTCATCCAGAAGGGACCTGCCAGAAATCATCTAAGCTGGTATAGGGAGGCCTTCGTTCTTTGCTTCCCTCCCCTTTGAAAGGAACAGGGAAGGGAAATAGTGTCGTGTGGCCTGGAGCCCCAGGCACTGGGCTTTAAGAACCTGACGTCTATGTTGGAAGTTAAGTAATTTGGTTCTCTGGTAAATCTGGGACAGATCTCGAGGAATTTCGAAGCTACCTGGAGAAGCGTTTTGACTTTGAGCAAGTTACTGTGAAAAAATTCAGGACTTGGGCTGAGCGGCGGCAATTTAATCGAGAAATGAAGCGGAAGCAGGCAGAGTCCGAGAGGCCCATCTTGCCGGCCAATCAGAAGCTTATTACTTTATCAGTGCAAGATGCACCCACAAAGAAAGGTATAAGCCTCTGTATTTTAACATCAACAGATTGGTTATGCTGTTGTTTCTAATATGATGTGTTGAGGGCATGTTTTATGAGTTGCATTTCATTCGGAGCTTATGTTTATCCCATGAATACAGGGGCCTGCCACATTCATGGTGGTGAGCCCCTCATTATTGACATGGTAACAGAAAGCTGTGTGCTGGCTTTTGGCACTTCTTCACATTTGCTGAGATGGTCCTTTTTGTGACAGAGTTTGTAATTAACCCCAACGGAAAATCTGAGGTCTGCATCCTGCACGAGTACATGCAGCGTGTCCTCAAGGTCCGCCCTGTCTATAATTTCTTTGAATGTGGTAAGTTTGACCTTCTCCATTTCAGTCCTAAAGAATCACAAGGCATCACTTCGGTCAGGACTAGGGAGGCAGGCGCTGACCGCTAACCCTACTCTCCTGTGATGGGAGGGAAGGGAAGGGAAGGGTAGGGAAGGGTAGAGAGCAGTGCGCTGAAGATGGGTGGCTTATTTCCTGGACCATTGTCCCACCTGCGTGGGTGGCTCTACTTTCCTCTTCCAGTCTGTCCCCTCTCCCCACCTTCCTCATCCTGCCCCATCTGCCTTGCTTGTGGCTTGGAAATGGACAGCCTTATTGCGAGCAAGGCCTCCCTGCCGTGCACTGTGTCCTTTCCCTGATCGCCCGGTGCCCACAGGTGTCTGAAGGGTTGTTGGACATGCATTTCCCACCAGCTCTGTCTTCCTTGGGCACCCTTACCACACCTTTGTGAAGACCAGTCTGTTTTCCCCTTGGAAGCTGGAGCCTGGGGATCACTCATCCTTTGGGATGGTGTTTTTTTGGCAAGCCACATCTTGTGCTTTCCCACTCTGACAGTCCAGTGTCCATCTTTTTTTTTTTTTTTTTTTTTTTTGAGATGGAGTTTTGCCCTATTGCCAGGCTGGAGAGCAGTGGCGTGATCTTGGCTCACTGCAACCTCCGCCTCCCGGGTTCAAGTGATTGCTCTTGCCTCAGCCTCCCGAGTAGCTGGTACTACAGGTGCATGCCACCATGCCCAGCTAATTTTTGTATTTTTAATAGAGATAGGGTTTCACCATGTTGGCCAGGATGGTCTCGATCTCTTGACCTTGTGATTTGCCTGCCTCGGACTCCCAAAGTGCCGGTATTACAGACATGAGCCACCACGCCCAACCCCTGTGTCCATGTTTCATAGACCTCAGTCACTGTCCCGGGCGGCTCTGCCCCCAGCCTCCTGCTGCACCTCTGGCTGACCATCTCCCATGTGCTCATTTCCCTCCACTTTCCCAGCTGTGCCCTTTGCTGCTGCCTGTCTGCTGCCCGTCTCCAGTCCCAGGGAGCCCCAGGTCTCTGCAGTCAAGCATAGGCTCACTCTCTGCAGGGACAGTCCCTGACTGCACCTTGTCTGTCGGCGTGGGCAGATCATGCACACACTTTTAATGTCTTGACTAATATGTTTTAAAACAAGTAATTTTAATTTTAAGAGAACCCAAGTGAGCCTTTTGGTGCCTCGGTGACCATTGATGGTGTGACTTATGGATCTGGAACTGCAAGCAGCAAAAAACTTGCGAAGAATAAAGCTGGTAATGTGCTTGCTTGAGTGTCAAAGACACGTGCTACCTGCTGTGTCTGCCTTGCTGTTTGGTTAGGGAGTGGCTGAGCAGTGGTGGCAGGTGGGGGGTGTGGTGGGGCATGTTTATTTTATTTATGTAATCATCTACTTTGATTTTTATAGTTACATGCTCATTGGAAAAGACTCAAATAGAGTAAAATGTGAGACTTAGAAGTAGAAGGGCTCACTACTGAGTGACAACTGGGCCAGTGTGTCCCTCCCTAGTCCTGGCCCTGCACATATTCAGGGGTGTGCCTGGAGCCAACTGGGCTGTGCTGGGCACACGCTGTTTTGTGAGTTTGTTTTTAAGCTGAGCAGCATGTGGGCATGCCAGGAGAGAGGAGAAGCGGGCCAGCGTGCTCTCGGCATCCTCCCCCAGCAGTACTGGCGCTTACCAGCACAATTTCCTGAGTCCTCCCACTCCATGTTTAGGCCTAGCCACGCAGAACACCTGGAACAGCACAGTTCTGGGGAGGTTTTGGACCATGTCCTTGCCATTTGTGTTCGCCCAGCATTCGTGGTAGTTGGCGTTCTTTCACAAAAAGCCATTTGCCCCAGCGTCAGTGTTAGTTGGCCTCTTGCAGGGTGGTGTTGGGTGTACCCCAGGCCCTTGCACCCACAGGTCAATTTTTGAGGTGTCTGCCATTGCCGTGTGTTTTCCAGAAGGCCTGCTGCCCATCTTAGATTCTGCCTAGGAGACTTTTGCAGCTCAACAAAGTGGGTGTTGTGGAGATTTTGACGATAACTTGCAGTGGAGCCTTGTGTGGGGTGGAGATGCCTTGGGTGTGGCTGTGTGCTCTTCCCTCTGCGGGGTCACCCACTTTCCTCCCCATGTGCTGGAACTTCCCCTGCCCAGACTTTCCCTGCTCAGACTCTGGCTGCCCTGTAGACATCTTGGCTCCGTGCCTTGCTAGCACTCACAGCTCTGTGGGGTCTACAGAGCCATCAGCCCTTGGCTGTGACACCCCCAACCCCCAGTGATCATGCCCATGCTTTGCCAGCAGAGCTCCGGCAGCTCCCTCTAGTGTCTCAGACCTGGCTGTATTTCCACCCATGGCAGCCACTGCTACTGCCACCTGGTCTAGGTGACTGCAGCAGCCTGCTCTCAGTCCTCCCTGTGTGGTCCAGGGCCTGCAAAGCCGTTTTCTTACGTACCACCAAAGTGGTTCCCTAACACACAGCTCCGAGCTCCTCTCTGCCTTTGCTGTGAGGACCTCAGGGTGAGAGCGCAAACACCCAGTATGGCCTGTGAGGCTTTCCTGTAGCCTGCCCCACGTCTCTTTTCCTTAGGATGGGCTTTTCCTTCTGTCTTTTCACCCTGTCTCTGAAGTGCTGCCACTCCTCAGCATCCTCGCTCAGCCCCTGAGCTGTGGGGATGGGTGACAGCAGTGCACAGTTCACTCTGCAGGATAGTGGGACATCTGCCTGAGCCCTGAGAAGAGGGCAGTGCCCAAGCCTCATCCTTGGGCTCTTTTTTTTCACAGCCCGAGCTACACTGGAAATCCTCATCCCTGATTTTGTTAAACAGACCTCTGAGGAGAAGCCCAAAGACAGTGAAGAACTCGAGGTGAGTGTTGTGGTCTTGCCCTGCTGGGAGCTGCGAGTGCAGTGAGGTTCCTTGCCCTGTTAGTATGATCTGGGGCTGTCCATGGGCTTTACCTGTGCCTTTCATGCCCTGCAGTTTAGTCATCCAGCCTCCAGGTTCTTCTGTTTGTATTTCATAAAAGAGGAAACCTGCCTGTCTTTGGGTAGGCAGGGAAAAAAAATGTCCTTTTTGTTAGAGATTTTTGTCCTGTTTTGCAGCATTGAGTGTGTACCATAAATGTTGGGTACATGCAGGTTTGTGTTGAGGCAGAGTCTTGCCCTGTCACCCAGGCTGGTGTGTGATCTTGGCCCACTGCAACCTCTACCTCCCGGGTTCAAATGATTCTCCCATGTCAGCTTCTTGAGTAGCTGGAATTACAGGTGTATGCCACTATGTCTGGCTAATTGTTGTATTTTTAGTAGAGATGGGAGTTTCAGCATGATGGCCAGGCTGGTCTTGAACTCCTGACCTCAGGTGATCCACCTGCTTTGGCCTCCTAAGTGCTGGGATTACAGGCGTGAGCCACTGTGCCCAGCCCTAGATTGTTCTATGTACACTTGACCCTTGAGCAATGTGGAGGTTAGGGGCACCAGCCTCTCAACGGTGGTCAAAAATTCACACATCACTTTCAGTCCTCCCAAACCTTAGCTACTGGTAGCCTACTCTTGACCAGAAGCCGTACCAATAACATAAACAATTGGTTAACACATATTTTGTATGTTATATGTACATGTTACTACAGCGGTTCCCAACCTTTTTGGCATCAGGGTCCAGTTTTATGGAAGACGGTTTTTCCACAGATGGTGTTGGAGGGGCAGGGAAATGGATGATTCAAGCGCATCACATTTATCGTGCACTTTATATTATTACTGCATTGTAATATATAATGCAATAATTATACAACTCACCATAATATAGAATTTGGGTTCTATATTAGGGAGCCCTGAGCTTGTTTTCTTGCAACTAGGTGTTTCTCTCTGATGATGATGGGAGACAGTGACAGATCATCAGGCATTAGATTCCCATAAGGATTGCACAACTTAGATCCCTTGAATACACAGTTCACAATAGCGTTCACACGCCTATGAGAATCTAATGCCATTGCTGATCTGACAGGAGATGGAGCTCAGGGGGTAATGCAGGTGATCGGGAGCGGCTGTAAATACAGATGAAGCTTCGCTTGCTCGCCTGCCCCCCTGCCACTCATGTCCTGCTATGCAGTCTAGTTCCTAACAGGTCATGGATTGGCACCAGTCCATGGCCTGGGGGTTGGGGACTGATATATACTGTATTCTTACATTAAGTTACAGAAAAGAATGTTATTTTTTTCTTCCTTTTATCTTCCCATTGGTTAGAATCCAGAAAAAAAGAATGTTATTAAGAAAATCATAAGGAAAATTTATTTACTATTTTTGAAATGGAAACATCATCATAAAGGTCTTTATTCTCCTCATCTTCATGTTGAATAGCTGAGGAGGAAGGGGAAGAGGAGTTGGCCTTGCTGCCTCAGGTGTGGCAGAGGCAGAAGAAAATCTTTGTGTAAGTGAACCCATGTAGTTCAAATCCATGTTGTTCAAGGGTCAGCCATATGAAGAACCATTTAAAACGAGTTGTAAACCTTTTTGGGTAAATTGGATATTTGTTGCAAGGGCTTCTGAAATTTTGAAGGGTGCAGCTTTATTAAGATAGTTACCATGGGCCGGGCGCGGTGGCTCAAGCCTGTAATCCCAGCACTTTGGGAGGCCGAGGCGGGCGGATCACAAGGTCAAGAGATCGAGACCATCCTGGTCAACATGGTGAAACCCCGTCTCTACTAAAGCTACAAAAAATTAGCTGGGCATGGTGGCGCGTGCCTGTAGTCCCAGCTACTCAGGAGGCTGAAGCAGGAGAATTGCCTGAACCCAGGAGGCGGAGGTTGCGG
>NW_022437138.1:774289-775157 GCF_009761245.1 Sapajus apella
GTAACAAAAACAAAAAAAAAAAAAAAAAAAAAAAAAAAAGATAGTTACCATAAATTTAACCTTTTAAACTATACAAACTGAGTGGATTTTTGTATATTCAGGGTTGTATAATCATCATAAATACCTAATTTTAGAATATCTCGTCACCCCCAAAGAAGCTCCATACCCATTAGCATTCACTCTCAGTTCTCTTCAACCCCCAAAAGCCACTAATCTGCCTTCCGTCTATATATCTGCTAACTCTGGAATTTCATTTCATATCAGTGGAATCACATATGTGGTCTTTTGTGACTGGCTTCCTTCACTTAGTGTGCTATATTAGCTGTGGATTTTATCAGAATAAGGAAATTTCCTTTTGTTCCTGGTTTGCTGAGAGTTTTTGAGGAATGGGTGTTAGATTTTGTCAGATGTTTTTCTGCTTCTATTCAGGTGATCATGTATTTAAAAAAATTTTTTTTTTTAATTTTAGTAATATGGTGTATTATATTGGTTTTTGAATGGTGAGCCAACCTTGCATTCCTGGGATAAATCCCACTTGGTCATGGCATATATTGATTTCTTTAATATGTTGCTGGATTCATTTTGCTGGTATTTTGTTAAGTATTTTTATAACAGAAGTCAAGAATTGAGGTTTGGGAACTAAAAAAAAAAAAAAGAAAAAAAGGATTTTTATATTTGTAGTTATAAACAATATTGATCTGTAGTTTTCCTGTGATATCTTTGTCGAATATAACAACAGGTACAGGTATCAGGATAATACTGGCCTCATAAAAATGGTTTGGAACATGTTCCTTTTTCTTCCGTTGTGCAGAATAGTTTGTGAAGGATTGGTGTTCTTCTTTTTTTTTTTTTTTTTTTTTTTTTTTTT
>NW_022437138.1:775557-833272 GCF_009761245.1 Sapajus apella
TTTTTTTGAGATGGAGTCTTGCTCTGTCACCCAGGCTGGAGTGCAGCAGCTTGATCTCGGCTCATTGCAACCTCCCCCTCCCAGGTTTACGCTGTTCCCTGCCTCGGCCTCCTGAGTAGCTGGGATTGTAGACACCTGCCACCACACCCGGCTTAGTTCTGTATTTTTAGTAGTTCTGTATTTTCTGTATTTCATCTTGGCCAGGCTAGTCTTGGACTCCTGACCTCGTGATCCACCCGCCTTGGCCTCCCAGAATGTTGGGATTACAGGCATGAGCCACCGTGCCTGGCCAGGTTTTCATTTTTTCCTTTTTTAGTATCCCCATATGATCATTTTTTATTTCTTTTTTTTTTTTTTTTTTTTTTTTTTTTTTTTTTTTGAGACGGAGTTTCGCTCTTGTTACCCAGGCTGGAGTGCAATGGCGCGATCTCGGCTCACCGCAACCTCCGCCTCCTGGGTTCAGGCAATTCTCCTGCCTCAGCCTCCTGAGTCGCTGGGATTACAGGCACATGCCACCATGCCCAGCTAATTTTTTGTATTTTTAGTAGAGACGGGGTTTCACCATGTTGACCAGGATGGTCTCGATCTCTTGACCTCGTGATCCACCCGCCTCGGCCTCCCAAAGTGCTGGGATTACAGGCTTGAGCCACCGTGCCCAGCCACATTTTTTATTTCTATATGGTTGTGATGGTCCCTTGCTGTCATTCCTGATTTCAGTAATTTAAGGCTTTCTTCTTTTCCTTGGTCAGTAAATTGTACACTTGATGATCTCTTACAGGTCTCTGAGGCTCTGTTGTTTTTTTTCTCTGTTCTTTTTTCTGTTTCTCAGAGTGGATTATTTCAATTGTCCTGTCTTTAAGTTTGCTCCTCCATCTTCTGTCTGCTCAGGTTCTGCTGGTGAACCCCTCTAGTGAATGTTTCATAATTTCTATCTCTTTTTTGAAATTCTCGATTGGGTAATGCATTGTTTGTATACTTTAATCCTTTTTTAAAAAAATTATATATATGTATATTTATATATATTTTGGTACTTTTGGGAGTGGGTGGAGATGGGATTTCGACGTGTTGCTGAGGCTGGTCTCGAACTCCCAGGCTGAAGCAATCTGCCCACCTTAGCCTCCCAAAGTGTTGGGATTACAGGTGTGAGCCACCGTGCTGGCATTATACTTCAGTTCTTTAGACATGGTTACTTAGTCCTTTGAGCATGTTTTCTGTAGGTGATGTGAAGTCTGTTTCTGGTAAATCCAGTCCTCAGAGAAGAGTGTACATTAAACTGCCTTTCCCTTCATGAGTGGGCTGTCTCTACTTTCCTATTTCTTTTCTTTTCTTTTCTTTTTTGAGAAGGAGTCTTGCTCTGTCACCCAGGCTGGAGTGCAGTGGCGTGATCTCAGTCCACGGCAACCTCTGCCTCCCACTTTCAAGCAATTCTTCTGCCTCAGCCTCCCGAGTAGCTGGGATTTCAGGCGCGCACCATCACACCTGGATAATTTCTATGTTTTTAGTAGATAACGGGGTTTTGCCATGTTGGCCAGGCTGGTCTCGAACTCCTCACCTCAGATGATCCACCTGCCTCGGCCTCCCAAAGTGCTGGGATTACAGGCATGAGCCACTGTGCCCAGCCTCTACTTTCCAATTTTTTTTTTGCGTGTCCAGAATTTGTTGTTGTCATGGAGAATTGGACATTTAAAATGTGGCAGTTCTGGAAATTAGATTACCTTATCTCCCCGAAGTTTATCGTTTCTGTCATATGTCCTTGCTCTCTATTTGTGACTGCATCAGTCTGCTAGGGATGCTGTAACAAGGTATCATAGACTGGGAAGCTTACATGACAGAGATGTTTAGTTTCAAGTTCTGGAAGCCAGAAGTCCAAAACGAAGGTGTCAGAAGACTAAGGGAAGGCCTTTCTCCGTGGGTGGAGGCTGGCGGGCTTCATTCCCTTTTTCCTGTGTGCATGCTGGTCATGCTGCTCTCCACATTCCCCATTTGATAAGCACACCTGTCACACTGGATTAGGGCCCACCCTAATGACCTCTTTGTAACTTGATGTTCTCTGTAAAGACCTTGTCTCCAAATACTGTTGCATTCTGAGGGACTTCAACATGTAAATTTGGGGGTGAAAATTTACCTCATAATAGTGACTTTCCTAGATTAATTTTGTGAAGTGTGGATTCTTTGTGATGACCACTGAATACACTGGCCCTTTAGCTATGTGGTCTCCTGTCGCTTGGACAGGGATTTTCTTAAATTCTCTGACCCAGTAAGTCTCCCGGCTTGTGTTGAGAGCTGTGGGCCTGTGGGGCTTACCTGGCATGCTCTGGTGGCTTCCAGCTGCCTTGGCCTTTCCCTCCCACCTGCACAGAGCCTCTAGGCCAGTCAGCTGGGAGGTTTCCTGGGCCTGCACCCAGCCATTCCCAGACATATGCTAGAGCCTTTCAGAGCCCCATGGACATCTCCAGCTTTTACTTCCTGGCTTCTTGGCCAGCCTCTTGTTTGCCCCACTAGTGCCCCAGCCTCCAGCAGCTGCAACGTGAAACAATTGCCACTGATTGCTTTGGACAAATGCCCTGAGGAACTGAGCTGTTTTCAGTGATCGAGGTCAAATAAAGACAGGTGGGTGGCCAGGGTAGACCCAGCAGTGACAGTTCTCTGGGCCTGGCGCCTTGAGGACCGTTCTGCATTGTGTGATACCACAGAGCTGGGGAGAAGGGCTGGGAATGGGGCGACTTAAGATGCCAGCAATGCTTTGTTCTTAGCAAGACTTGCTTGTCTTTCTTGAATCAGCACTCCTCAGATTGTTGAAAGCCTTTCTTTAGTTTCCAGGGTTCTGAAAGAATTGGTTCTGACCATTTTTGCTTAGTGTTCTTCTTGCTTTGATGGGGAGAGCAGATTTTGTAGGTCCTTATTTGGCCATTCCAGAACTACTTTAGAATGGGTTTTGTAAAGTTTTCTTATCTTTGTGAACTGGTGCTATTATAAAATATGGTTAAGTGTCCATGGTAGTACTAACTTGATCTTAGGTTTCTCCAGCTCCTGGTTTCAAGCAGTCTTCCTGCCTCAGCCTCCCAGAGTGATGGGATTACAGGTGTGAGCCACCATACCTGGCCTCGTGCTCTCAGGTTTCTGAATGTTTTGTGTGCTTTATGTAACTGCTTCGTCATGGACAGGCTACAGACAGATTGCAGACCACAGTTGGATCAAGCATGGTCTCCAAGTACCAGCTGCTCCAGGAAGAGTCACATTTGACTTTTTTTTTTTTTTTGAGATAGGATCTTGCTCTGTTGCCAGGCTGGAGTACAGTGGCGTGATCTCGGCTCACTGCAACATCTGCCTCCCAGGTTCAGGAGATTCTCCTGCCTCGGCTTCCTGAGTAGCTGGGACTACAGGCATGTGCCATCATGCTTGGCTACGTTTCGTATTTTTAGTAGAGATGGGGTTTTACCATGTTGGCCAGGATGGTCTTGATCTCTTGACCTTGTGATCAGCCTGCCTTGGTCTCCCAAAGTGCTGGGATTACAGGTGTGAGCCCCTGCACCTGACCACATTTGACCTTTATTTCTGAGTGACCCAACTGTGGGAAAGATGGCTTCCAAGGCCCTCCGGGGAAGCGCTTGCATAAACCCCAGCCCACCAAGACTCTTAGCATGGATTATTGCAGATGATGGTGCTTGAGTTGTGTAGGTCTCATGCCACCTTCCTGTCTGAGTAAAGGCCCTGCCTGTCCTTTGTTATGGGGTGGTGGAAATGTCCGTGAGCCACTGTGGGTTCTAGTGCCAGAGAGGGCCCAGCTGGTAGTCAGGTTCTCAGTCTCCATTCTAGGGCTCTTCCACTCTAGGGAAATGGAGAGGCTGTCTTGAAACTACTTTGCCAAGTAGTCTGAAGAGGTTTCCCCCGGTGGAGAGGGACATGGAGATAGGGCGTGTGGTGGCTTCCGCTGTAGACTCCACTGCCTGGGGCTTTTTCCACACCCCCTGCACTCCTCCCTTGCTGCAGTCTGTCTGGAGCTAGTGTCAGATTTCCCCAGGTAAGGAGCTCAGTTCCAAGGGACAGCCCCACTTCCATGCCATCTACAAGTGGGGGCCCCTGCCACCCAGCACGGGACCCCTCCTTGGGCTTGGCAATTTACTAGGGCTCAGGAAACTCAGGGAAACATTTTACTTATGAAACTTATTTTTTATGAAGGGCTGAAAGTTCCTTCCCTCTAATCACACATTTGATCTTTCTGGGGAGCCCACCCTGAGCCACCTCCTCAGCATAAGCTCTGTGGTGTGGTCGTTTTGAATCACAAAAGACAAATGCCTCAGGAAATCCTCAGGGTTTTAGGAGGTCTTTTCTGGGAACCTGAGAAAAGACCCAGTGTTGGCCGGGCGCGGTGGCTCAAGCCTGTAATCCCAGCACTTTGGGAGGCCGAGGCGGGTGGATCACGAGGTCAAGAGATCGAGACCATCCTGGTCAACATGGTGAAACCCCGTCTCTACTAAAAATACAAAAAATTAGCTGGGCATGGTGGCGCGTGCCTGTAATCCCAGCGACTCAGGAGGCTGGGGCAGGAGAATTGCCTGAACCCGGGAGGCGGAGGTTGCGGTGAGCCGAGATCGCGCCATTGCACTCCAGCCTGGGTAACAAGAGCGAAACTCCGTCTCAAAAAAAAAAAAAAAAAAAAAAAAGACCCAGTGTTTTTATGATACCATGCCTCGGTTTCGGGTTCCTTTTCTATGTGCCCCTCCTGAGAAGCTTTTTGACCCTTCTGATTTGTGTGTATGCAGTCTGATGTCCCCATTTTAAAATCTGTCAGAGGGGAAAGTTGCTTTTCCCTCAGTTGTAGAGTGGGGGTTTAGATAGGGGCAGCTGCCTCCTGTTCCTGGGAGTTTCCTATTTGCTGGTCCCCTCCCACTGAGCAGGCTCTCAAGTTGTGTCCCTGCCCCTTGCCCCTCCCAGCTCCCTGTGCAGAGGTACCAACACTTGTCCTTGGACTGTCCCCTGGACAGCCTGGGCCATTGGGTAGCATCCCCTCCTTGTGTGGACTTCAGAGGTGGGGTTGACATACGTCCAGGAGGAGCGGGTTGATGGCTGAGGTGCCGTGGCCACAGAGTCCACCAAGGGCTCTGGGTCCCTGTGCCATTGCCAGGAGGGAGAGGCTTAGTGCAAAGCGTGTGTGCTGCTTAACTAAAAAGGGAAAAAGGAGGAACAGAACTGGCATCATTTCCTTTTCCCAAAATTTGTGGTGATCTCTTATTGACATTTTGTTGCTAGCTGTGGGTTGGTGGTTCATGGCTATTAAATTTAGGTATCAGTGACCAAGTGTTTTCATTTTTTTTCAACTTATTTTAAAATTTATATAAAGTTAAATTCACTTTTTGGTACAGTTCTATGAGTTTTGACAAATGCAGAGTCATGTAGCCAACACTACAATCAAGATGCAGAACATTTCCGTACACTCCCACATTATCCTTTGTTGGCCAAACTCTCACCTGTATCCTCTGGCAGGCACTGAACTGCCCCTGTAGTTTTGCCAGCACCAGAATGTCCTCTCATTGGAGTCACATGGCAGGTAGCCTTTGGACCTAGCCTCTGGCGTGGCATGGTGTGACAGGTCTGTAGTGTGGTCATTTGTACTCCTGAGTGCTGGCCATCAGGTGGCTGTGCCCCTCAGGGCATCTCTCCATTCTCCCTTGAGGGACACTGGCAAGTTTCTGGGTTTTGGTGATGGGCAGTAAGGCTGCTTTAAGGCCTCCAGGTCTGTGTGTGATGGGCGGATTCATTTCCTTCAGGTAAACCCCTGGTGTGGGGCTGCTGGGCCATGTGGCAGGTGTATGCTTACCTTGAATTGCCCTTACACCTTTCTCAGTCACTGGGTGACCATGGAAGTGTCTGTTTCAGGGCTCTCTCTTTCTTTTTGGAGACAGGGTTTCACCATGTTGGTCAGACTGGTCTCAAGCTCCTGACCTCAGGTAATCTACCCGCCTGGGCCTCCCGAAGTGCTGGGATTATAGGCATGAGCCACCGCGCCTGGCCTCGGTGCTCTCTTCTGTCCTTTAAGCTGTGTGTCCTTTCACTGATGCCACACCTTCCTGATGACTTGAAGTCTTAGAACGAGAGAGTGGGAATTCTCTGACTTTGTTGTTATTTCTCAAAAAATTGTTTAGGCTATTCTAGCTCCTTTGCTATTCCATGTAGACTTTAGAAACAATTTGTCAGTTTCTGTAAAAAATTCTGGGCCAGGTGTGGTGTCTCATGCCTATAATCCCAGCACTTTGGGAGGCTGAGGTGGGTGGATCACCTGCCGTCAGGAGTTTGAGACCAGCCTGACCAACATGGTGAAACCCCATCTCTACTAAAATACAAAAATTAGCTGGGTGTGGTGGGGCGCACCTGTAATCCCAGCTACTCGGGAGGCTGAGGCAGGAGAATTGCTTAAAACCAGGAGGTGGAGTTTGCAGTGAGCCGAGATCGTGCCATTGCACTCCAGCCTGGACAACAAGAGCGAAACTCCATCTTAAAGAAAAGAAAAGAAAAGGCCGGGTGCAGTGGCTTATGCCTGTAATCCCAGCATTTTGGGAGGCCGAGGCAGGCAGATCACAAGGTCAGGAGTTCGAGACCAGCCTGGCCTACATGGTGAAGCCCCGTCTCTACTAAAAATATAAAACTTAGCCAGGTATGGTGGTGGGCCCTTATAATCCCAGCTACTTGGGAGGCTGAGGCAGGAGAATTGCTTGAACCTGGGAGGCCGAGGTTGCAGTGAGCCAAGATGGCACCACCGCACTCCAGTGTGGGCAACAGAGTAAGATTCCATCTCAGGAAAAAAAAAAAATTCTGCCTGCATTTTGATTGGAATTGTATTTAATCTGTAGATCAAATTGGGGAGAATGGATATCCTAACAATATTGAGTTTTCCAAATCGTAAACACAGTCCATCTGTCTATTTATTCAGGTCGTCTTTGCTAGTTTTCATGGGTGGTTGGCAGTTTTCAGCACACAGGCCCTGTGCATAGTCTACTAGACTTAAATATTTTATGTGTGGCACTGTGGTGAATAGTACATTAGTTCTGATTGATTGTTTATTGCTAGCATTAGAGCTAGAATTTGTTTTATTTGTATTCATTTATTCTAGTAGTTTTTCTGTATATTTCTTATCCAGTTTTCTTTGTTAATATAGTTAATTATGTTGATTTTTAAAAAATGCCATCCTGGGATAAGTCCTCCTTGGGCATGGTATATATTCCTTTTCATGTGTTAATGGCTTTAATTTGCTAGTTCCCTACTGTGTCTGTGTTCATCAGGGATATGAGTGTAGTTTTTGTACCGTTGTCACTTGGTGTTCATGTCATGGTGTGGTTAGCGAAGTGGGAAGAAGCCCTCCTGAGTTTTTCTGAAGGGTAAGAGAGAGATACAGAATTGGTATCATTTCTTCCTTAAAATTTGGGCCTGGAGTTCTCCCAGTGTGAAAGTTTTAAACTACTAGTATATGAACTACTAACTATAACTATGACTACTCTGAACTACTGTTGAGTTTCTTGAATGGGTGTAGGGCTGTTGAGACTACTGAGATAGTTTGTGTCTTGCCAGGCATTGGTCCATTTCATCTAGATAGTGGAACGTAGAGGTGTCGGGCGTCTGTTGCTATCCTTTGGCATCTGCCAGGCACTGATTGCTCAGGTTTCTCCCATGCTGTTTGTCAGAAGCAACAGGAATTTGCCTGCAGGTCCCTTCTGCCATTCGTCTGCTCTTATGAGCTGGAGCCTCCACCTGTCCTTGGTGGATTAACCCTTAGTAGCACGTGTGGCTCAAGGCAGCTTGGTGCAGGGCATCCTGGTGTAGGTCTTTTGCCAGAAACTTCTGAGCGTGCTCTCTAGCTGTGTGTGTGCCAGCCACGGCCTCAGCTTCTCCAGGGCCAGTCCCGAAGTCGTGTGGGGTATGTGGATCCTTGCGGGCTGAGAGCACTGGACATTGCTAATTGGTCAGCTGCTTGGCCAGACCTTGAGGTTCTAGGGCCTGATTTCTTGGTGAGTGACCTTCCCTGGAAAAAGACCCATGTTGATTTGTGCATTAGAGAGGAGTGGTGTCTTCGAGGATTTGTTGCTTGCCAGCCTCAGGGCTAGTGTCTTACTCTCTTTTTTTCTTTTTGAGACGGAGTCTTGCTCTGTTGCCCAGGCTGAAGTGCAGTGGTGCGATCTCGGCTCGCTCTAGCCTCCGCCTTCCAGGTTCAAATGATTCTCCTGCCTCAGCCTCCTGAGTAGCTGGGACTACAGCCACGCGCCACTATGCCTGGCTAATTTTTGTGTTTTTAGTAGAAATGGGATTTCACCATGTTGGCCAGGCTGCTCTTGAAATCCTGAGCTCAGGTGATCCACCTGCCTCAGCCTTCCAAAGTGCTGTGATTACAGGTGTGAGCCACCGTGCCCGGCCAACGCCTTCCTCTTCCATGCACTTGAAGCAAGTTGGCATTTTTGCTGCTTGCTGGAGCGGTGAGGGCAGAGGAGCTGCCCGCTGCCCTGTCTGTAGGGCCAGCGTCCCTGCAGAGTGGACTTGGCACACGGTGGAGCCTGCAGAGCAAGGCGTGTGAATCATTTAATTCTAGGCTTTCTCAAAGCCTATGGGCCATGCAGGCTCCAGATCCCTGCACACCCCTCCAGAATAGGGCTGGTGGGGGAAGTTCTGTGTGGGTGTGGCTGATGCCTAATATCCGGTACCTCAGAGTGTGGTCTTTTTTGGAAAGAGGATGGTTGCAGATAGCATTAGTTAGGTTAACATGAGATCACACTGAAGCAGTATGGTGGGGCCCTTCATCCGGTGTGTCTGGTGTTTCTCTAAGAAGAGGGAATAGGAGCAGGGCTAGTGGGCCATATGAAAATCAGAGCAATGCTGCCATAGCCAAGGGATGCCAGGGCCTCCAGGAGCTGACAGAGGCTCCCTAGAGACTTCTGAAGGAATACGGCCCTCCGGAGGCCTTGATTTCGGACTTCAGGACGTCAAGAGAATAAACATCTTGTCCTAAGCCATTTAATTTGTGTTATGTTGCCACAGCAGCTCCAACAGGGAGGTTGTCCATGCTCTGGAGTGGGCTGGATGGCGTCTTTCACCCAGGAGGAGCTCTCAGCTTTAGCCAAAGGCCTTGTCAGGGAACGTGCAGTGGGCGCTCCCTCTGCACCTCAGCCCGGTGCAGCTTCCCTACACCTCGCTGTGCGGAATCTCCCCATTCCCTCTAGTGTAACTTGGGAATCTTGTTTCCCTGTCTGCCTCTCTTGCCCTTCCCGTGTGTGTTCTCGGGTTGGCTGCAGAGCCAGGCTGATGACACTGTTGGAAACTAAAGTGGGCCAGACCCCTGCTGGCCACCTGGGGCTGGGCTCTGTGTGGCTGTATGGGGCTTCAGCTGTTGGGGAGCTGGGCCTTTTAAGGCCAGCTTTTGGGTCTGGCTTACTTTCCCTCTCCTGTAGTCTCAGTTGTGGCGATGGTAAAGGCTCTCTCCAAAGTTGTTTTATCTTTAGAGTTCTGAGAAAGGTGCCTTGTGGATCAGAATCGGATCCAGGTGAGGTGGGCCTGGCCAACCAGCCATGTACCTGGGGTCCCCTTGGGATACCAGACTCTGTCCCACAGTGCTGAGGGCAGAGGGGCACTGTGGGCTCTGGAGATGGGCAACTGGATGATGAGGTACAGAGCGTGTCCCATAACTGGTGGGTTTCTTGCAGAGTTGGGGGTATGATGTGCTAGGCGAACTCATAAGAACAGATACGAAGCATCTGGGGGAAGCCAACTGCAGGCCCAGCCGCGAGAAGGCTGATGGGGACTCATGAGCCTCTGCTTTGTGTTGTAGTATTTTAACCACATCAGCATCGAGGACTCGCGGGTCTACGAGCTGACCAGCAAGGCTGGGCTGTTGTCTCCATATCAGATCCTTCATGAGTGCCTTAAAAGGTAGGGTAGGGGGGCGCCTTCCCTCCCGAGTCGGCGGGGGGAGCTCCTCTTTGGCATCTCGTATCCTTGTGGCTGTTTGTCCCAAGGCGGAGGCATGGCCGGGTTTCTGTGGGTATACAGCAGCCCCGTGGCCCTGGCCACCAGTCAGTCCTGCAGACCTGAATCGGGTGTGTGGAGAATTCCCTCCTCCGGGTAAGAAGCATTCTGGGGAGAGGCTTGCTTTTTTCCTCAGCCTTTAAGGGCTTCCCAGAGCAGCCCTCCTCAGAGGCCACTGGCTGCTCTGCTCAGGGGATGCCACCTGTTGTCTGTTTTTTCTTAAAGAAACCATGGAATGGGTGACACGTCTATCAAGTTTGAAGTGGTTCCTGGGAAAAACCAGAAGAGTGAATACGTCATGGCGTGTGGCAAGCACACAGTGCGAGGGTGGTGTAAGGACTCCTTCCCTGCTGCCTGGTGGCTGCCGGGGGTGATGCCAGGCGGGTTGCCCCTGGTGTGGCCCTGTGCTTCTCTGGCTTGCTCCCAGCTGTTGCTCTGGCATCGTCCCTAAGCCCAGCTGTGTGTGCTGACTGCTACACATTCAGCCTAAGGTGGACTGGCGGCTGTCCTGCCTGTACTTTCTCTGTCTTCCCCTTCCCCTCCTGCCACCCCTCTCTCTGGCCAGCCCCTGTCCCTGTGGCAGGAGGAAAGGCCCTTCTCCTCACACAGCCAGCAGAATCCTGCTGCTCCCTGTGTCAGTGATGTAGGTCTTGGCGGGAGTGAAGCTCTCAGCTGTGTGTCTTTGCGTGGTCGTGCTCTTAGCTCCTGGACTCTGAGGGGCCACTCTCAAGGTGTCAGCTGGGTGCTGTGAGACTCGGGTGCCGAGAGAAGTGGCAGAGTGCCGTCTATTCCTGTAGAATGTGCCCTGGCCGGCCATCAGGGTGTGGGTCAGGAGGGCTAAGGGCAGCAGGCTGTCCCATGAACACTGGTTGTTCATGGCCCCTTCTCTCCAAGCTTGCTCTTTCTCTGTGTAGGTAAGAACAAGAGAGTTGGAAAGCAGTTAGCCTCACAGAAGATCCTTCAGCTGCTGCACCCACATGTCAAGAACTGGGGGTCTTTACTGCGCATGTATGGCCGTGAGAGCAGCAAGATGGTCAAGCAGGTAACTGGCCCTCATCAGGTCGCTGGGCAGCCTGTGCTGCCATCCTGGAGTGTGTTACTGGGGCTCTGCGCTCAGAGGGGCAGGGCTGGGCAGTTCCGCTCTTGCTTACAGCTGCCTTTCTCCTGGGCTACTTGTGTGGTTTTTGTGGGCAGGGGGTGGGGTCGTCCTAGCTACATCTCCCCCCGCAGCCTGCTGGGAATGGTCAATGAAGTGTGAGTGATTGGGAACTCAGCCTGGGCCTAGCTATGTGGGTTGTAGGGAGACGGCTGAAGTTCAGGGCAGGGCTGGGCGGGAGATGCTGAAGGTACGCCTGGCCTGGAGGTGTGCAAAGGCTCGGGAGCCAGGCCCAGTCCTTCCTGCTTGAAGGAGAGCGAGTGTGTCAGGGCAGCTATCCCTGGTACCAGTGCCGGTTCAGCTCTAAGAGAAGAGCATGTGTGTGCCATCTGTCTTGTTTCTGCTGTTCTGGCCAAGATCTTGCAATGTAAGCCACTGCTCACTTGCTCCTGAGGGGTGGAGGGAAACATGGGGAGGTGAGTGTTCATATTCCTCATTTCCCTCAAGTGACTACAGAAACTAGGCCGGGCGCGGTGGCTCAAGCCTGTAATCCCAGCATTGTGGGAGGCCGAGGCGGGTGGATCACGAGGTCAAGAGATCGAGACCATCCTGGTCAACATGGTGAAACCCCGTCTCTACTAAAAATACAAAAAATTAGCTGGGCATGGTGGCGTGTGCCTGTAATCCCAGCGACTCAGGAGGCTGGGGCAGGAGAATTGCCTGAACCCAGGAGGCGGAGGTTGCGGTGAGCCGAGATCACGCCATTGCACTCCAGCCTGGGTAACAAGAGCGAAACTCCGTCTCAAAAAAAAAAAAAAAAAGAAACTATCCAGGTTCTTGCCATCTTGGTCAGTGGAACGGGAAATAAATGTGGAGGGGTGGGGGCTGCATGTGGGGTGGCCCCAGGACTGTGTGGTGGGTGGGCCCTGTGTCCGAGGGTGAGGGGGTCTACGCAGGCCACCAGGGCGTGTTAAGCCACTTGAGAGACATTTTTGGGAAGCAAGTTGAAGTGTAGGTAGTGCTTGCTTCTGCCTTTGCTGTGCGTAGTCCTTGGCTCTGACAGAGCAAGAGAAGGCAAACCTTACTCGGGCCCCAGCGTGGGAAACTTCTCTAAGCAGGAGTGGAAAAGTCCCAGGCTGGCACAGCCACAACTGTGGGGAATGCTGGCATCCCGTGGAACCGTAGCACCCTTGGGGCTGGCCTAAGACAGGAAGGGGCTGAGGCCAGCCTGATGCTACTCTGCAGTCAGGGAATGTGCAGAGAGCGAGCAGAGAGCGAGCTCAGTGCCTGGGGCTGACGGGCTGGGCTGCGGCTGTTCTGCAGTGTGCTGTTCCTACTGGCTGCGGCCATGCTCTGGTTTCCCTCCTTGATGAGGGCTCTGAGTACCATGAGCACCTCACTTCCCTGCTTTGCCCAGGGCAGGAGGCCACATAAGTGGCGTGGTGTGGGCAGAAAGTAAGCCCAGTGGCTGTGGACTGCCCCTCGTCCTCTGCTGCTGTCAGCAGGCCTGGCATCACTGAGGTGGGCAGTCAGCCTGCAGTTGTGTGGCCACAGCTCCTGGCTGTTTCGTGTCTGCCAGGCCCTGGGAGCGCCTGCCTTCAGGGTCCCAGGCATACAGCTGCTGGGCAGGGGGCAGGCCATGGAGCTACAACCTGCAGTCTGAGTGTGAGGTGCTGTGCTTCCCAGGAGACGTCGGACAAAAGTGTGATTGAGCTGCAGCAGTATGCTAAGAAGAACAAGCCCAACCTGCACATCCTCAGCAAGCTCCAGGAGGAGATGAAGAGGCTGGCCGAGGAGAGGGTGAGTGCCACCCTAGTGGAGGGCTTCCAGGCCATGGCCATTCCTGTGGCAGCTGTGGAGGGAGAGTAGACCCCAGGACCTGTGCCTGAGCGGACACCTTGGAAATGTTTGGATCCTCCTTCCAAAATCAGATACAGGCTTGGTTTTGAGCTTCAACATGTATGACAGTTTCACAGGTCACTTCAGTTTTGGTTCTGTTAAGAGAGCTGGCATGGTGGACCATGAAGGTCACAGCTTTGGTGGGCCGCCTGGGTCTCATGTCTACAGTGGGTTTTTGGAGGTAGGTCAGTGTGCCTGCCAAGGTTGAATCTGTAGGGCTTGGTCCTGATGAAGCCTCCTAAAGCCACCTTTGGGAGCTACACTCAAAGAGGGGCCTGTCAGGCTGGTAGTGGTGTCTTCTGTCCTCAGGTATCTGTGTGGCCACAGCATGACCCACTCACCTGGGCCTTCTTGCGGGGAGCTTTCTTAAGTGTGGTAGTCCCCTAGCCTGAGTGAGAGCTCTAGGAGGTGTCTGCCACCGCCCAGGCCAGCAGGTCTCTTGTTGCTCCCTGGGGTGGGGCTTGTCCTCCTGGAGCCAGTGAGACTGCCTTGTCTGCCCCTAGTCGGGAGAGGGTCTGTGGGGCTGGAAGGCAGCAAGCACAGGACACAGTGCTCCTGGCTGGGCCTGAGGAAAGCAAAGGCTGGGCAAGGGAGAAACACCAGTGGGGAGGCCTGGCCTGTCACTGTAACTGCACCCAAAATTCTTCACTTCTTGGTACGTGTCCTGATTACCAGGGAGGCTGCACATGCCATGCTCTGATGGCAATCCAGGGGCCTCCAGGCTGCAGACTCAGCATGGCCTGCCCCAGGCCTTCTCTGTTCCTCCCAGCCTGGCATCACAAGCACTGGTGCCTTTGGGGCTGCAGGGCCTCCTGGGTCTTCTGGGCTCCCCCTCCACCCCGTGCCCTCCCAACCCTCTACCGAGCCCACCTCAGCGGCACCCCTGGCCTTTGTTGTTCTTTCAGGAGGAGACTCGGAAGAAGCCCAAGATGTCCATTGTGGCGTCCGCCCAACCCGGCGGCGAGCCCCTGTGCACCGTGGATGTGTGAGGGAGGTGGCATGGGCCAGGGCACGGGGGCCGCCAGCGGCACTTCTGAGGAGACCAGTAGTCACGCATCGTGCACCACAGTGTCAGGCCTCCGACCCAAGCTCCTCCCCTGTGGCCAACCTGTTTGTGGGCCCAGCCTGAGGGTGGAGGCTCTGGTGTACGGGGACAGTCACGGCCACACAGCACACACGTGGAGCAGCGGCTCTTCCTGGGAAGCCCCAGGCCTAAATAGACGGACTCAGCAACTGCACCAGTGGCAGCTGGTGACTGGACAGCGGTGGCCCTGCTTCTGTGCACCTGCTACAGGCTGTTTTTATGAAGGCTTTCATGAATTTTAGTATGTAATATGCACTGATGACACATGATGCTTGGATGGCAGATGAGAGGGGATGGCTGAGTCCTGTGGCTGGCCCGCGATGCCAGGTGGCCCTTGTGCCCAGGGCGCCTGCGGAGTTGCTGCAGGGACCCAGTCAGGAGGCATACATGGTGCCCTGCCCCCACCTGCCTTCTGTGTTTCCCTTTCTTTGTAAAGGTAGAACAGAAAGGAGTATTTTAAACCTTTTGGGCTTAAAATAAGCAGAATTTTAGCATCAGAACTACTCTTCTGGGATTGCAGGCAAACCATTAAGGTGGTCCCTCTTCAGTCTGGACACGATGCCAGTGAGGACAACGTCCTGCCACCTCCGCAGAGTTGCCCTGGCCTCCTGGGGCCCCTTTTTCTGATGAAGTCTTAACGCCCTAAACACGCCTCCCTGTACACTGAGGCCCTGCTTTTGCTGGCCTCCGGCAACAGTTTTTTACAAAAGATTTTTTGCAGTTGAGTCCATACGTCCATCCATTGATTTTTTTAAAGCCTTTGTGATATTTTAGCATTTGGAAAGAGACTTTTACAGTGAGAGTAGAAGGTAGATTTGAAATCATGCATTTTAGCAAGTGGACTTGTTTAAACAGGAAGCAAGGGCCTTCAGCGTAGCCCATTCTTGATCCAGAGCTGTCACCTGTGACAGTGGCTTCTCTGGATGTCAAAGGCAGCTGCTCTGTGCAGCCAGGCCCAGTGCCCAGCTGGCTTCTTTACTGGTGGCCCCAGTGACGGGTGTGGGATGGAAATGTGCTCCTGCCTGAGTCTGAGGCACCAGGGTGTGCTCAAAGGCAGGCCCTGGTGGTGGCGGCTGCCACTGGCCCCATCTCTAGCAACTGTTCAGGGTACTGTGTGCTTGTTGTGCACCATCTAAAGCAAGAGTCCAGCATTTTGCTGCCTCTGTGCTCCACCAAGTCCCCCACAGGTGGTACTGATGGCACCTTTTTTGTCAGAGAACAGTGTCGGCCCATGGGTCGCCCACAACATATCCCTTCCTCACCACCTGTGTGACCAAGGTTGGCTTCTGTGTTGACCTTTAAAAAAGAAACCCTCAACTCAAGTTGCTGTAATTAGATACTTGCTTCTGTCTTGCCTCCTGTCTGCAGCTGTGAATAGTCATTTGACTGTGACTGTTGCCCTTAGCCAGCCAGATGCGCCTGTGAACCAAAGCTTTGTGCACATGTGTTCCTCTGGAGGCTGGGGAACCTCACTGCGTCTTGCTGTTCCCAGGCAGTGCCACAGCAGGTGCTGCCATACCCTCACAGTCTCCCTGTTCCCCCCAACCTGTTTGCCAAGTGTGGGCGTGAATCATGTGCACACAGCTGTGCTTCAAGGTCGGGGCAGGGGAGCCTGTGCTGATGCCATCAAGGGCACTGGGCTGCCTGGAAGGCGAGCCTTGACTGAACATATAAAGCAAACTGTCCAGAAGGGAATGGCTAGTGTCTTCATTTTGAGGGTGAGAGGCTGGCACCCTGTAGACCCTTGATTGGCCAGATACCCTCCTGGCCCCACTGCAGGCTGGACCCCACTTTTGCAACAGCTGAGCAGCACCCCAGTATGGTCCCTTCTTTGGTTGATGGAGGCCATGGAGGGGCCAGCTCACTGCCCAATGCTCTCCACCCCCATCCACCCAGCTGATGCACAGTTCCCAGACCTGTCTCTGCCTCCTCAAGTTTCAGCATCAAATCCAACATCCTGTTAAAAAGCTCTTGCCCTGATTCCCAACTGTGCAGAAGGGCTTACAGAGCTGCGCAGGCCTGCTCAGGCCTTTTCTCTGACACCCAGGCCCCACGGGGACAAAAAGGAGGCCCTGTGTTCAGAGCCCTGGCTCTCATCACGGAAACACTCTTCATTGAGCAGTTGTTTATTCTGGCCCTCACAGCCTTGATTAGTCTACAAAGGCCCTGTGGGTAGGGAACAGGCCACAGAAGCCTACCCTGCCTTCTTGCTCAGGGCCCCTCCCCACCAGCAGCAGGTCAGTCCTGTGGGGCACAGGGTTCTGCACCCTTTGGCTGCCTACTTCTGAACATCCTTGCCAGCAGGCCGTGCCTTTCCCCACCCCTGGGGTCTGGGGAGTCCCTTGGCTTCTGTTCCCACGATGGGTCCCGGGCCTAAGATGAGGGGAAGGCCCTGGTTTCCTGTGGGGTGTCATCTGGGGACCTTGGTGTGGCTTGAGCTGGAGGGCTGTGGGGCCCCAAGACCCCTCTGCCATTGGGGTGCTCTACCCTCTCGAACAGGATGAGCATCTCACAGTGCGGGGTCTGCGGGAACAGGTCCACTGCCACGGCCTTCACCGGCCGGAAGGGAATACCCTTCACCCGGTTAGATGGGGCTCTGCAGAGGCTGTGGGGGAAAAAGAGGGGCACCAAGGTCAGCCAGTGGGCTAGTCAGGGGCTCTTATGGGAGTTGGGAGCTTGGTGCCAGGCCTGCCCCCCTCCAGGCCCCTGCTGACACTCACTCCACAAAGTTGCCCATGGCTGCCCGGGGGTTGCATGAGACGTACAGCAGCCGCCTGAGGTTCTCGGCTCTGCGGATGGCCAGGATCACCTTGGAATCTGAGGAGGCAGATACCAGCTGGGTCCCCACAGCCAGAGTTTGCACAACCTGATCAGCCACCCCATATGTCCTTGTTCCCGTGCCACCTTTTTAAGCAGGAGCCACTCACGTAGGCCGGCACGGGGTGGGTCCAGGATGGCCACGAGGTGCTGGGAGGCCAGTCTGCTCACCAGGGCGGGCACCAGGTCCTCGGCCCTCCCACAGTGGAACTCCACGTTACTCAGTTCTGAAGAGATGGCACCGTGGCCTGTCAGAGGGCTGCGCACCTTCCCCACAGGGCCAGCCCTGGGGAACCCCTAGCCACCGCTGAGGCTAGCAGCAGGGGTGGCAGCTGCCCCTGTCCCTGCCCCCATCCACGGCCTTGCCACTCACCATTGTCCTGGGCATTCACCCGGGCGTCTTCCACAGCCTCTGGGCACAGCTCAACCCCAATGACTCTCTTCACCTTCTGAAACAGGAAAGTGTGAGGTCAGCCCACCCAGGGCCACCTCGGGGAGGGGAGTGCATGGGGTGCTGGGGTCAGCTGCGGTGCCTTCAAGCTAGGGTCAATGGGGCTCTTGCGGGGTGGGGAGACGGTGCCCTCTGTGGGGCGGGAGGGCTCACCCGGGCCAGGGCCAGGCCAATGGTGCCGGTGCCACAGCACACGTCCAGCACTGTGCTCTCCGCATCCAGCTGGGCCCAGTCCTGGATGACTGTGTAGAGCACCTCGGCCGCAGGTGTGTTCACCTGGGGGAAGGCAGTGCCCAGGATGTCAGCGGCCCCCCTTCCTGTGGTGCCGCTGGCACCCCGAGACCCATGTTCTTGGTTCCTCCATCCTGCTGCCCACCTTGGTGCCCAACCTCTTCCCTGTCCCCACCTTAGACCACTCTTGCTAATGCCCTCACCCTATCCCCAGCTTTTTTATTTTTATTTTTTAATTAAGAGATGGGGTCTTGCTATGTTGCCCAGGCTGCAGTGCAGTGGCTATTCACAGGTGCAATCCCACTACTGATGAGCACAGGAGTTTTGACCTGCTCTGTTTCTGACCTGGGCCGGTTCACGCCTCCTTAGGCAACCTGGTGGCCCCCCGCTCCTGGGAGGTCACCATATTGATGCCGAACTTAGTGTGGGCACCCAATCGGCATAGCGCACTACAGCCCAGAACTCCTGGACTCAAGAGATCCTCCAGCCTCAGCCTCCCAAGTAGCTGGGACAACAGGCACGTGCCACCCTGTCCGACAGCCCCCAGCTTTAAAAGCCAGGCCTGTGCTGAGAATGGCCTCCTCCTTGCCCTGATAGGTTGAGGGCTCATGAGGGCCAGCAGGCTGTACCTTTCCTGCCCCAGCAAGGGGACTTTGCCTCCCACAATTCACAACAGGGCCCCTGGAGTTACCCAACTGCAGTTCCCACCCCTACACCTGGCCCTCCAGCAGGTCCTGCCAGGCCTGTCCCCAAAAATCGCTGCTCCTGGTCCCCACAGCCTTCCTGCAGCAGCGAGTGGGATGGTGAAACAGTGTTCCCCAGCCCAGAGGCCACCACAGCCTCCCTCCTGCCAAGCCCAGAGCAGTGCCCTTTGGTAGTGCAGAGGGCCATGCCTCAACCTCCCCATGACAAGAAGGGCCACTGCTGTGTGTACCTCTAGGCTGTCATGAATCAAAAAAGTGACGACCAACCTCTTTCTTACTTCACCCTCCCCGGTGGCTCCCCTGCCGATTCTCTCCCCAGATTTCGCCGCCTGAGCCCACCATTCCCATCATGTCCTGACGCTGCGTCAGGCTTCCCTCCATATGTCCCCAGGCACACCAGGTATTCAGGGCTACCTGGAAGAAGGCGTGTGGAGAGATCCGGAAGGTCAGCCCTAGCAGGTCCTCGTGGATGCATTGGTCCCCAGCCACGTGCTCCAGGGGCAGGCCCTCCTGGCTGGGAGTCTTTCTGTGGGCAGAAGTACAGGTCTTTCAGTGTCATAGCCCCTGCAGGGACCCGTCCCACCCAACTCGGGCTCCTCACCGCTGTCCCTCCTCCACGAAGTAGAGGCAGGTCACTCCACTGGCCCTGCCTGGCCCTGACATGAAGTGCTGTGCTAGGGAGGCCTTCAGCTCTGCCAGCTCCTCAGGGTTCAGTTTCTGGAGTAAGGGGTGAAAAGGTCCCATCAGGCTGTGGCGAGGCCCACCCAGGTTAGGTATGTACCCTCCCCGAACAGGACCGCCGCCTGAGACCTGAGGGTGGAAGTAGGCAATGGCCATGGCCTGGCGGCGGCGGCTAGTACGCACAGTCAGCTGCTTCCAGTGGCCTGTGTACGTCTCTGGGTCATATGCTGAGTATGGCGTGGACCTGTGGGAATCACGAGCTGGCTGGGTGCCCACGACTGGGGAAGCAGCCCTCTGCTCTCTCCTTGGGCCACATCTTCCTCCACCTGGCTGCAATGGCAGGCACCCCAGAATTCCCAGGATGGGATCCCATCCCCATCCGATTCAGACTACGCAGAACTTCCCAGGAGCCCTGTCACAGGTCCTCACCGGATGTACTCCTGGAAGGCCTTCACCACCTGCTTGGTTGCTTCGGGGATGTGCACGGTATCAAACGGGGCTGCCACAGCACACGTCCCGCCCTTGTACTTGCCGAGCCGACAGCCCACGGTGTTATCCTCCCCATCCACCCCGACGCCAACCAGAAACTCACACTTATTACGATACTCGGTCTGCGGGGAGGCAGGGAGAGACAGCTGCACCTTACCCTGGCTGTCCAGCGCTTGTGCCCTGAAAACCTTGATTTCCCCACAGAGGCTGGCAGTCAAAACACAAGAGCGACAACTAACAGGTATGTGATAAGTTACCAGAAGAAAACACAAAACAGGGAAAGCAACCGGAAAGGTGAGCAAAAGCAGTTTTCAAAACCCAGTATAGGGGTTTGTGGCCGCTGAAGTGAAGCCTGACCTGCTGGGGTGATGGCCTGACCCCCTCCAGTGGGCAACAGGCTTTGTTGTGCCTGTGCCTCTGCTCCACCAGCCAGGGCAGAAGGGCACGGTTGGTGCTTCCAATTTCCCTGTAAGAGGAGCAGATCTGTGGTTGGACTCCACCTGCTGCCCCCCACCCATGCCCGGCCACTCCCCAAATGGCCAGGCTCCTGGTTCCTCCTTTGGGATGTCATTGTGCCCATGGTAACACGGGTGTATCACCGGCTAGCTCCCAAAAGGGCTGCCAGATCTTGTGCTGGGCCTCCTGACTAGTGCACGGGCAGGCAGGCTGAGCAAGCACAGGGCTGGGCAGAGCCCCGGCCAGGAGGGGTGTCTCCAACCTCACTCACTTGGCGAGTTTCTGTAGCACCTGCTCACACTCCAGCCGCTTCCGCTCAAGCTGCTCAGCATAGGGCACTGTCCATAGAGGGGTCACTACATCGGCCACTCGTGTTGCGGGCGGCTCACTCTCACCCTCTTGTCGCCTCCTCCTGGCCATGGGGTCGGCCTTAGGCCGGGCCAGGCGCACACTGAGTGGGCGGCCTTTCCAGAGGGCACCATGCAAAATGCGCAGGGCCTTGTCCCTCTCTGCAGCGCTGCGAAATGTCACGAAGGCGCAGGGTGGTTGCCCAAAGAGTTTGGTTTTGTGGGGCTGCAGGCCAAACCGGGCCAGGAAGCGACGGACATCGCTGAAGCTGGCATGGCGAGGGACATTCTGCAGCTCCAGTTTGAAGATCTCAGAGGTGAACAGGTCATCCCTGATGTAGCTGTAGAGCCCGGGCTGAGGCCCCGACCCTGTAGCTGCCCCAGCCCCCTCTTCCTCTGCCTCCTCCAGGGCTGCTGGGGCTGCAGGGGACACCGAGGCTGTAGGGCCGTTGAGGGCACTGCTGCTCTCCTGGCTACAGCTCTCCACTGCCTCTGGGCCCTGTGTGGCGACAGATGGGGTGCTAGGGTGAGGACCAGGCCCTGGGGTCTGGCCTCCCAGACTCCCCTATGGCACACCCAGACCTCCATCGGTGCACTTTGCACTCAGCCCTGTCCCTCCCCTCCCCCATTCTACCCTCCTGATCCCATTCCCGTATCCTTTCCTACCCCAAAGAACCCGTCTCTACCCTACATCTTCTCTGGCAGATTTCCCGCCCCACCCTGCCTCCTCCCACCCCAACCCCGTCTCTACCCACCGTCTCCCCGCACTCTACCTCGTTGTCGAGGTTCTCACTCATCGCCCAGGTCGTTCTCCGCCTAGACCAGAGGCGCCACGGAGGCCGCCTGGCCACCTCGTCCTGGTCCTGTCACACGAGAAGTGCTCAGAGGGGAGGTGCTCAGAGAGCCTGTGCAACGTCGCGAGGTCGCCGCCACCGCCAGCCTCGCCCTGGGCGGGGGCGGGAATCGAACCTGCGGTGCTCAGGTCCGGGTCTCAGGCTTGGGGCTGCACCGCCCGCCCGCCAGGGGCCCGCGCTGGCCGTTCGCTTCGCCCGCTACTCTTAGTCCGCCAGAGCGTTCCGCGGAGGCCACGCGTCTCTATGATCCTGGCTTCCGGCAACATCATCGCCACGCGCCGGCTACAACCCCCCAACCACTTCAGCCAGCTCCAGAGGCGCGCGTGGCCAGGCCGGAAGTGCGCGCGGGGGTCGCCGGGAGTGCGCCCTCCTCTGGCTGAAGGGCGGGCCGAGCATGCGCCGCGGGCGTTTTGGCGGGAAGCGCGGGGCGGGTCGGACAATGAGAATGTCCGCCGCATGAGCTAATAAAGCTGTAGTGGTTTTGAATCGTGGCGCGTTTCCCGCCGCCGAGGTCAGGGGTCGAGGTTCGGGTCGCGGGGCGGAGGGAAGAGCGGGCAGGCGGGAGGCGCCAGCGCCAGACGCGGACGGAAAGAGCTACGAGTAGCCGCCGAGAGGCCGCGGAGCCAGCGACGACCGACCCAGCTGAGCCGCCGCCGCCGCCGCCGCGCCCCCATGGCGGCCGCCAAGGTGTGGCCGGGCCCAAGCGGGGACAGGGTGGGCGGGCGGGGCCGATGGGACTGGGGCCGCTATCAGCGGCCACGTGGGCGGCCCGCGCCGCAGCCACCAACCCCCGCCGGCCTGCAGGCTCGGCCGTCGGTGGCGCGGGGTCGGGGCGCGCGGGGCCTGGGGGCTCGAGGCCTGCAGAGTTGGGGCGTCTGGGGGTGCAGTTTCTGGGCTTGGGGGCTGCAGGGCGCCCGCGTGACCTTGGGGTGGGCTGGGGAGCGGCCGTCGCCACGCGGGGCGACCCTGGCCTCTGGAAACTGGAGCGGGCGGCAGGTTTCCTCCGGCTCGGCCCACTTGGGGCTTCCCACTAGTACGGTGCATTTATTACTTCCGTCGCCCACGCAGCACTTCATTCATTCGGTTCTCACGTCTGGAGCCGCCACCGGCCTCTGGCAGAAGGTCGCGTTCCAGCGTGGGGCACAGGTCCTGGACGCGCCCACCCAGGGGGCGGCTTTGTTGGCTGCGGTGTCTGGTTGAGTGAGTGCGGGCCGCTGCGGAGTCGCAGTACTCTGGGGACCAGGGAAGAGCAGCCAAAAGCTTATGTTTTCTTTTCCAGTTTGTGTTAAGTGGTGAAGTCTTGGGTCTCTTACTGGGTGACTACGGCCCGTGTTCTGGAAGACTCCAACCTAAAATATGATTATTGGTGCTTTCTTATTCTCTAAATTGGGTCAGGATTTCATGATTTGTGCCAGTTATAGTTTATCTACTTAATAATTTCCTAAACTGTGAAAAAATTGCTGGCAGAGCGGTGAATCCACTGTAAACCCCGGAAGTCCTGTAGCAACTTTTTCATTCTAGTAAGCAAGAGCACAGCTATTTCCAAATTAGTAAAAACTGAAAGGGTTACATTTTGCTTTAAGGGAACATTTCAAAATCCATTTCGACTTACCTTTGTGTCCTTTGATCTTCACACAGCAGGTATCATCTGCATTTTATGGATGAGGAAGAAACTGATGCTCAAAGAGATGCAGTTTCTCCCAGGCCACTCTCTGCAAGTGTTGGCTGTCTTGTAGGGTCCCCCATTAATCTGTGCACAGATGATTGATATCTGTGAATGGGAGGGAGGGGCCCAAGGTCTGGTGTCTTGCTGTAGGCTCACGCGTTGAGTCTGTGGAGCTGGGTGTAAATGCAAATCTTTCCTAGTGTGGAAGAGTGGGCTTGGTTTCTTGCTTTGGGGTGGGGCCCATCCTCGTATCTGAAAGCCCTTCACTGGTGGGGCTGACGACTGCAGGCACTGGTTGGGCTCTGGCTGTGAGCCAGATCCATAGGCCAGCAGTGTAACCTCTTTGTATCTGTCTCCACAGGACACTCATGAGGACCATGATACTTCCACTGAGAATGCAGATGAGTCCAACCATGATCCTCAGTTTGAGCCAATAGTTTCTCTTCCTGAGCAAGAAATTAAAACGCTGGAAGAAGATGAAGAGGAACTTTTTAAAATGTAAGTATGCCGATATCCTAGAAATAGGAATCTTTAGTGTGAGGTTGAACTTACAACTTTTATAGGTATCCAGGTCTTGGACTGACTTTGAATCGGACTGAGGCTGTTTAAAGGAAGGGCCTAAAGTTATTTGGTGACTAATTCATGTGGAAATTTAACCCATTCCTTTCATGACTTTGCCAGGTGCCCTTGCTGCCCTGCAGCCAGTCGCATGGAAGGCATCTATCGTTGCTGCTCTGTCCACTGGCATGGCAGCCCTGCTGCTCTTCCTTGCACTGGCTTCTGAGGATCCAGGGATTCCCTTGGTTGAGCAGGGGGTTTTAACTTTTTGCAGCATAGGCATTTTTGATGTTGTGAAACTTATAAATCCCCCACCTGGTGTTTTTAATACACAAAATAATGTTTGCAATTACACATGAAGAATAAAGGTGATGGTTTAGTTATTAAAGCCACTTTAAAAAAACTGTACGTGTGTTTCCTAACACCTTCACTGAAGAGCTGGCTGCAGTGGTGGGTACCAGCCTTGTGTCTTGTGACAGTGTCACAGCACTGCGGAGACTGTGACCTGTCACCTACACTCAGGATTGCAACAAACACCTTTTTTTTTTTTTTTTTTTGAGACGGAGTCTTGCTCTGTCACCAGGCTGGAGTGCAGTGGCACAATCTCGGCTCACTGCAACCTCTGCCTCCTGGGTTCAAGCGATTCTTCCGCCTCAGCCTCCTGAGTAGCTGGGACTACAGGCGTGTGCCACCACACTCAGCTAATTTTTTTGTATTTTTAGTAGAGACAGGGTTTCACCGTGTTGGCCAGGATGGTCTCGATCTCTTGATCTCATGATCCGCCCGTCTTGGCCTCCCAGAGTGCTGGGATTACAGGTGTGAGCCACCGCGCCCGGCCAAACACTGTGTTTAGTTACATACCTTAGTGAAAATGAGGTTGCAGTTTTTCCCTGTTCAAGTTGATGGAGCCTTCCCACTCCTGGAGTTGCTTCAAGAGCCCAGGTTAAGATTGGGTTGCTCTGGGTTGGGAGAGGGAAGCAGAGAGAGTCATTCCTACTGTGAGTCTCCTCCAAGGAAGGGGGCTGGGGACAGGTACCTGGGAAAGGATAACTGGGAGGGATACCTGTGTCACTCTTTGTTCACAGAGGGTGATGGACATGTCCCTGAAGCCACTGGGTGGTTGGGTCTCCACTCTGCTGATGCGTTGCTGTAGCCCCTGTTTGGGAATAGCTCCTTCCTGGGGTAAAGTGCTTGCCCCTATCCCCTCACTGCCCACGTTGGGTGGGAGGTGTTCCTGGTGTCCTGGGCCTGGGCCCTCTCTGAGGGAGGTGAGGCCAACAGGATGGGCCTGGGCGTCTGCAGTAAAGCTCCAGGGGTGTCCTGTTGGGAAGCCTGTGGCACAGTCTCCCTTGCCAGAATCACGTGGGGGCAGAGAGCAGAGAGGCAGGCGGAGCTGGGTGTGGAGGGAGGGCGCAGCCCAAGCCCTGAGAGTGGACTGCTGGGCTCTGGGTACCCCGGTCCCCAGTGGGAGGGGCTGCTCCCGGGCAGGAGGGCTGGGTGCGGAGGGAGGGCGCAGCCTGAGCCCTGAGAGTGGACTGCTGGGCTCTGGGTACCCTGGTCCTCAGTGGGAGGGGCTGCTCCCGGGCAGGAGGGCTGGGTGTTGGCCAGGGCCTGTTGACTGAGCAGAGGCCTGGGCCTCTTCTCTGTGTTGGGGTCTCGGGGAGAACAGGGGCCATCTCATAGTTGAGGGATGCTGGGTGTAGGGTGGAGGTCCTTGTCCCGCACCTGATCCATGCTGTTCCCCCGAATCTCTGGGCTGGGGTGCTCTTGCACAGTGACCGTGGGATAAGCCCACCTAGGGGACTTCTTTTCCTACATTGGGCCTGCCCTCCCTCCCTCCCTCTCTCTCTCTCTCTCTCTCTCTCTCTCTCTCTCTCTCTTTCTCTCTCTCTTTCTTTTCTTTCTTTTTTTTTTTTTTTATGAGGGGCCTGTCTGTCATCCAGGCTGAGTGCAGTGGTGCGATCATGGCTCACTGCAGCCTTGATCTCCTGGGCTCAAGAGATCCTCCTGCCTCTGCCTCCTGAGTGGCTGAGACTATGGGCGTTAGCCATCATGTCCAACTAATTTTTTATCTTTTTGTAGAGATGTTGTCTCTCTGTGTTGCACAGGCTGGTCTTTGTTGGGGGAAATATTGCAACTGTAGGCGCAGTGGTGTGGTCTCAGCTCACTGCAGCCTCTGTCTCCCGGGTTCAAGTGATTGTCTTGCCTCGGCCTCCTGAGTAGCTGCGATTACAGGCACCCGCCACCACACCTGACTGATTTTTGTGTTTTCAGTAGAGACGGGGTTTCACTATGTTGGCCAGGCTGATTTTGAACTCTTAACCTCAGGTGGCCTGCCTGCCTCAGCTTCGCAAAGTGCTGGGATTACAGATATGAGCCACCGTGCCCAGTCGTCTAATTCTCTGGGTTGTAGAATTGGAATTCAAGATGACCTGGAGTTTGTTGAGCTGCTGCGCTTTCTGGTGGTGGTATGACAGTGTTGGTGGAGGCGTCAGGCCCTGAGCGCAGGGTTGTCCTGTGTCGTCTCATGCAGGCGCTGCATATGAGCTGCAGGTCTGCATTCCTAACCTGACGGCTTTTCTTGCAGGCGGGCGAAACTGTTTCGGTTTGCCTCAGAGAACGACCTCCCAGAATGGAAGGAGCGGGGCACCGGCGATGTCAAGCTTCTGAAGCACAAGGAGAAGGGGACCATCCGCCTCCTCATGCGGCGGGACAAGACCCTGAAGATCTGTGCCAACCACTATAGTAGGTGGCCCAGCAGTCCCCAGCAGCTCGGCCTGGGACCTTCGGGAAGATTCTTTCAGGGCTGACTGGGAACTGGGGAGCGTGTTATTACATGGAGCGTGCAAGTTTGTGGTGTGTTTGTTGAATTTAAAACCAGAAATACGTTTTTCAGACGTGCCTCTGAACTCAGAGCAGGCCCGCAGCGAAGCTTAGAGCACACGGGGGTGTGGAGGCAGCCAGACGGGAGGACGCGGCACCCAGGCTGGGCTCGGGACGAGGAGTGAGTGCTGCAGGGCAGGGCGAGGGGGCGCTGTGTGTGTGTGTGTGTGTGTGTGTGTGTGTGTGTGTGTGTGTGTGCGTGTTAGGGGGTGTGGTGCCGGGAGGGTGTGATACCTCGGGGGATGTGGTCTCTGGGTATGGTGTCTGGAGGATTGTGTGTGGTGTCTGGAGGGGTGGTGTTTTGGGGGGTATGTGTAGTGTCTGAAGGTGTTTGGTGTCTGGGTGTGCATGTGGTATTTGGAAGTGTGGGTGTGTGTGTGGTGTCTGGGATGTGTGTGGTGTTTGGACGTGTGGTTGTGTGTGTGGTGTCAGGGGGAGGTGTGTCGGGGTCTGTGTGGTGTCTGGGGATGTGTGTGCGTGGTGTTTGGAAATGTGGTTGTGTGTGTGGTGTTGGGGGGATGTGTGGTGTCGGTGTCTGTGTGTGGTGTTTGGGGATGTGTGTGTGTGGTGTTTGGAAATGTGGTTGTGTGTGGTGTCGGGGGGATGTGTGTTGTTGGGATGTGTGGTTGGGTGCATGTAGTGTTTGAGGGGTGTGGTGTCTGGGGGGCGTGTGTGTGAGATTGGGGGCATCGGGCAGTGTGAAGGTGGATGTGTGAGGTGCCCAGGCGCCAGCCTCCTCAGCTATGGTGTGTTCCACCCTCACCAGGATCTTCCCTGGGGAGGGTATGGGGCTGGGGAGAAGGTGGCCAGGCCCTCAGCACCTGTGAAGCTACATAAGTAGAGGACCTTGGGCAGATTCAGCCGAGAGCTCTAGCCACCCTGTGAGGGGCCTAGCCTGGCCTGGAAAGAAGTGGCAATAGGTTGTCCCAAGTGTGTCTGGCTGCCAGCTGTCCTTAGATTGTGCTGCCCGGCTTGGTGGCATGTCTGGAAGTACACTTGTCTTGGGGTGTCTTTTGGTAAGCTTCCTAGTGTCGTTTGTTGAGTGTCATGCGTGTCTGGTGGGGCAGGACCCTCATCCCAGGTGCAGGATGACTGCTGGCAGGAGCCTGAGTGGCTCGGCCCTTGCGGGCAATGCAGGGGGGTGGGCGGAGGTCTGCCTGTGCTGTGGGCACCTTGGTGCACGGCCTGGCCTGCCAGACTTCCTTGAGAACTGGCTCCTGGGTTCCCCACCCTCCCTGCCCAGCATGTCTAGTCCTGGGGAAGCCTGCGCTCTGGCTGGTCCTCTTCCTCCTCGAGCCCAGCTTGAATCGTTTCCTCAGGGGTCTTCCCTGATGCCATGTGCTGCTCCCAGAGCCTGGTCAGGTTGCGGGTTATTGTGTGTGCATGGTAAGTTGGTCCTGGGCCCTGGGGCATCTAGGCAGAGCCATCTGCATAGCCGGTAGTGTCTTGTGCCCATCATGGGCCCTTGGTAGACAGGAAAAGTGGCAGTGGGTAGAGGCTGGCCTCTGGGTGGGGTGTCAGGGAGGCTGTGGGCTGGCTGGGGGGCTGGGTGTGAAGGGGGCATCCAGGAGGCCTGGCATCTGCTGTGGCGGGCTGCAGTAGGCGAGATCCCCCAGCCCCCAGTTCAGATGGTGACATGTAGGGGTAGCCTGGGGATGCTTGTGGCCTGGGCCAGGTGTGGGCACCACTGGGGATGCTCCGGGTTCTCAGGGAGCTGTTCTGAAGAGTGGTTGCCTGCAGGGTCATCTCTCCTTGGGGCTGCCTGTGCCTGAGGAATTGTGGGGAGGCATCCACTGCAGGCCATGGCTCTGTCTCCTGTGTCCTCCAGGCATCAGTCATGGGGATGGAGGTGTGCACAGCTGCGGGCTGCAGCCCCCAGTGGGTTCCTTTCTGGCAACTGCCCCACTTTCCAGCCCTCGGTTGCCCCCCACTTTCAGCTGGGCTGGCTCCATGTGTTGGGTTCCCTCAGGAAAGGCGGGGCCCCCGGGCATTGCGCCCTGACGTCTGACCCCGGGCTTCTGACTGTGTGGTTGGGGTCAGGACCAAGGGGATCCGTGTTGGGCTTGAGTGCAGCCCTAGAACTGGAGCTGGGGCCTGCTTTTCCGGCTCTGCTTCTCGGCATTTCTGGAGGTGGGGGTCTGTGTGTCAAGTGGTGGTGCACATGGCTCGAGTTCCTCGTGGAGATACAATCAGGGGACCGCCTGTTCCCGATGAGGATGGTCCTGGTTTTAAGTGATTATGGGGCATTTTTAAAGGTTTGAATAAAACTCAGGCCCTTTAGCACTTTGTTTAAGCCTAGTTCTCTGACCCCAGATGGACTGTCCCGGTGTTGTCTGAAGCAGACCTGTCAGGTGAATGAGCAGGGTGCTCTGTGGCCGAGGGCTAGGTGTGCTGGCCTTTCAGTCATCCCGCCATCCTCACCATCTTCTCTCTCCTCAGTCACGCCGATGATGGAGCTGAAGCCCAACGCGGGTAGCGACCGTGCCTGGGTCTGGAACACCCATGCTGACTTCGCCGATGAGTGCCCCAAGCCAGAGTTGCTGGCCATCCGCTTCCTGAATGCTGAGAGTGAGCCAGGGGACCCTGGGGGACCCGCCTGACTTGGGGATCACCTGCATGGCAGTGTGGCGGGTTATGTGCAACAAATGCTGTTGCCTTTTGGGGAGGGGGGTAGTAACTGGGACGTGTGTAGTTTGGGCTGCCCTGCCCTGCCGTTTACTGGAGCCACAAGCAGTGCCTTAAGCAGTGCCTTCCCTCTGAAATGCAAAGCTGCCAAGTAGCTGCTGAACAGCGGCGTCTACTGTCCCCTTGTGCCTGATGCTTTGGTTTTCTCTTTAAGTTCCAGTTCCCATCAGGTGTTGTGGAGCCTGAGACCCGTCCCAGGGCTTCCTCCCAGTGCTGATCCTCGTGCTCGCTGTGGCCAGGGGCCCTTCATGGTTGCCTGGGTGCCAGCAGGGGCTGGGATGTGTGGTTGGGTGCGTGTAGTGTTTGAGGGGTGTGGTGTCTGGTGGGTTGTGTGTGTGTGTGCGCGATTGGGGGTGTCGCACAGTGTGAAGGTGGATGTCTGGATCATCCAAGCTGTGTCTGGTGGCTCCTGGAGGAATTGGTGGGTGCTGTGGCCTGGCACCTGGTAGCTGGCCATCTGGTGCTGAGTGACCTTGCCCTTGCTCCAGGAGTGGCTGCCCCAACAGCCCTACCAGCATGGTGGGGAGCCGAGCCTGTGGCAGAGAGGCCCAGGCTCCACCACTCTGCCTAAATGGTTATAGTCAGAGGAAGGAGACAAAAGGCCAGGGCCAGTGTCAGATGCTCCAGCCCTTTCTTAGGACAGAAATTACCGTGAAATGGGTCTACTGTGAATCCTGGCTCTTCAGACCTGCCAGGGCATATCCCTTCCACTGCTCACAGCTCTTAGAGTCTTCTCTCTCCCTTCCACACAGATGCACAGAAATTCAAAACAAAGTTTGAAGAATGCAGGAAAGAGATCGAAGAGAGAGAAAAGAAAGGTGCTGTGGTGCCATGGGTGGGGGGCTTCCTTGCAGACCCACTCTGCACCTGACTGCACTTCCAGGCGGGTGCTTTTTCTGTCTGCCAGATAAACATTCCAGGGTGCTGTGGTGGCCACCTGACCTATCCAGGGAGATGCAGCTGCCTGGGGACACAGGTGCTTCCTGGGAAGCGCTGAGCACGTCAGTGTTCCTGGACTCACGTCCACTTGGGCAGGCACTGGCGTCCGGGCACTGCCTGGAGCTCAGCCGAAGGTGCTTTACGATGGTCCTCGGTTTGTCTCTCAGAGGGCTTGGTCCTCTGCTGTGAGGCTAGACTGCAGCTGTGGTGGCAGGTGGCCAGATGTCCCTGAGCAGCCTGACCATGATCTAGGCAGTGCTCAAATGCATCCACTTGGCCTCCTGTGGTCACTGGGTTTCAAGACAGACTCTGGGAGGTGGCTTGGCCGGGCAGTAGTCTGTCCTGAGCGGGTGAGCTGCTGTGGGTGGGTGGCGGCGCCCAGGATTGACCTGGTGAGGGCCATGTGCTTGCAAGCACTGTGCTTGTTTTCTCACTGTGCTCCTTGTGTTTTAGCAGGATCAGGCAAAAATGATCATGCTGAAAAAGTGGCGGAAAAGCTAGAAACTCTCTCGGTGAAGGAGGAGACCAAGGAGGATGCGGAGGAGAAGCAATAAACCGTCTTATTTTATTTCCTTTTCCTCTTTCCTTTTTTTTTAAAAAAATTTTACCTTGCCCCTCTTTTTCGGTTTGTTTTTATTCTGTTTCGTTTTTACAAGGGACGTTATATAAAGAACTGAATTCAACATTCAGCTTGTTTTTTTTCTAAGTTTTTGCCCTATTGAAGATGACTTCAGAAAATCCATTCCCCAGTCATGAAAATGTACTGTGCTAACTTTCTTTTCCATAGTGGAAACACTTATTTATAGTCATCAAAAATAGTGAATAAAAAACACGTTTGGAACCTGGACCAGACAGCAGGACTGTGCGTGTATGGGCCTCTGTGCTGTGGGCGCCACAGGCGCCGCCCTCCTGAGCCCCCGGGGGGGGGGGTCTGGGCCTGTGCATGGTGGCGGTGGGTGCTGTGCTTCCCTGTAGCCTGGAGTTCCTGCCCTGGTGTCAGATCGTGTGTGTGTCTTGCTGTGGGCCTTGAAACTGAGGTGTCTGAGCTGGTGCTGGGGAGGGAATGTGGCCAGGGGTGTCTGGTGCTGGATGTGGCACTGATGCAAGGCTGTGGGCTGGGCAGCGTGGGCTCTGCCGTGTCCAGGTGTGGCTTGGCTGTTGCTAGGGCTGAGGCAGGCTCCACTGCCCCTTATGGCCTGAACAGCCACTGCTGTTTTCTGTGGTGAGGAAGGGTGGGCTTAAAGTGTTTTGGAGAGAGAAAGGAAGACCACCAGAGTACCTTGGCTTTGGAGCAGGGAGGCAGTGGCCAACTGAGTGGGTCTGTAGCATCAGCCAAGGCTGACTTTGGTTGGCCCCTGTGGCAGAGTGGCCCTTGTGGAGAGAGGCCAGTCTGGTACTGGGTGGGGCTCAGCCCTGTAGCCCTTCTGTTGGAAAGCCTTTTGTACCCTGGCCTTGGAGAAAACGTCTGGGCTCTTGACCCCCTGGACTTGAAGTCCACACTTGACAGTGTTGGTTGCAGTTGTGGGCATCTGCAGTAACTTTAAATAAGATGTTTTCAAAGATGCTGTTGGGGTTCTTCATGTATCATGGATTGTTTGCAGACAATGTCTTCAGTGTGTGGTCCCAACTGCTGTAAGGTGCCCTGTCACCGTTTGTCATGAACACCTGCCCAGGGTGCTTCATTGTGAGGTTGGCTGCCTGCAGCCATCACCTGTTCTTTCCCGCTCTCCGCCTGGGCCTGGGCCTTATTCTGTCTGATCTCTGTGCTGTGTCCTGTCTGGTGACTGCCTGTCTGGTTTAAACACCAGTCCTTGGTCCCTCTGGGGCAGGGGTCCCCAACCCCTGGCCTGCTGACGGATACAAGTCTTTCCTGTTAAGAACTGGGCCACACAGCAGGAGGTGAGTGGTGGGTGAGCGAGCTTTACTGCCTGAGCACCCCCTCTCAGATGAGCAAGGGATTAGATACAGGAGTGTGAACCCTGTTGTGAACTTCGCATGTGAGGAATCCAGGTTGTGTCCTCTTTATGAGAATCTAATGCCTGATGATCTGAGGTGGAATTTCACCCTGAAACCACTTCCCCACCCCTGGTTCATGGAGAAATTGTTTTCCACCAAACTGGTCCCTGGTGCCAAAAAGGTGGGGGACCACTGCTCCGGTGGATGCACTTCCAGAGACAACTACATTCAGGCTGGTTTATTTTTACATAAATGGGAGCCACTTTATGGTTCCCATTTATAGAGAGGGTCTGTGGTCTCTCCCTCCTGAAGGAAGAGAACAATCATCAGTGGCACCTGGGGGTTGCAACAACAACTCTGAGCAGCTCAGGAGAGAAGGCTGTGACAGCCCCTTGTGCTTTCCAGTGCCCTATATGTTCAGATATACTACTTTAATAATGAACTATGGAAATGATCCCTGAAAGTATGGTCTTTGCTCTTGTTTTAAAAAGCCCACTGAGGATGTCTCACTGGCATCTTGACTGTCCTCTGAGCCGTGGCCCTCACCGTGTCCATGGACTGCTTGCCTCCTGCAGGTTGGCTGGGGGACAGTGGTGCCCTTTGCACCCAATAAGAGGTGAAGCCTGTTCCGTGCCGAGCCAGCTTCTTGTGTTGGGAGGGTGGCGCGTCCACTGCAGATGGCACCTTGCTATGATGCACTCCCGATGACCCGTGGGGCCACAGGCTGGCAGGTCCATGTGTCAGTTGGAGGTTTTGGTGTTTGAAAGGGAGGGCCCCATGCATGGGCCGGAGCTTCCGGGAGGGAAGCCCTTGGCTCCGTCAGATACCCCCAGCACAGAAAGGATGGTTAGTATTCTGTCTTTTGATTTGGGGTTCCAATAAAATCCCAGGCTGACTTCCTTCATCTGGGGATGGGAGAAATGTCTCCAAGGGAGAGTCCCCGACAGTGGGAAGGCTCGTTGTAAAGGCTGGGAGACAGCGCCATCCAGTGCTGGGGCTGTGTTGCAGGGTGCTGTTGAAGCAGCGTGTGGATACTGCAGGATGTGATGTGCTGTGGGAAGGGAGCTGTGCTGGAGGACAGAATGCATCCCCATACGGCCCCATGGGACCACAGGGTAGGCTATACAAGGACGTCCATGTGGGTACTTGGGCCAGCCGCCCAGCCCAGTGTGATTGCAGTGGGTCCTCTTTGGCAGACAGTGGTGAGCAGAATGGGGTCCTGCGGGTGCTGGGAATTGATTGTGTGAGCAATGCAGTGCGGTTCAGCCTTCCGTCCTGGGTCTGTCCACTGGGCTGCAGGCTGGGGAGCCTCCTGCTTTCTGCTTCATTTTCCTTTTCCCTGGGGTCTTAGCTCTTCTTGGGAAGGAAGCTAGGCCATGGGCTCGGCAGCCATGTGGCTGGGGGAGGCCAGTGCCAACCTCGCTCAGTTCTGTCTCCAGCAGTGGGTCTGCACCACTCGGGACGCCTCTGCATTAAGGAAAAGGGATCCTAAGTCTAAATGCGATGGTTGACACCTGTAATTCCAGTGCTTTGGGAGGCAAAAGCGGGGGGATCACTTCAGGTCAGGAGTTCAAGACCAGCTTGGGTAACATAATGTGAATCCATCTCTACAAAAAAAAAAAAAAGCCGGGCATGGTGGTGCACATCTGTGGTCCCAGCTACTTGGGAAGTTGAGGTGGGAAGGAAGTTGAGGTGGGAGGATTGCTTGAGCCCTGGAGGTTGAGATTTCAGTGAGCCATGATTGCACCACAGCACTCCAGCCTGGGCATTAGCAGAGCAAGCCCCTGTTAAAAATTCAAGAGAAAAGGGATCTCACCAAGTAGGCCTGATTCTGCTTCCCACGGTCAGCATTTGGCAGTTGTCTCCAGGGTTCAGCTGGTGGAGGAAGGTGGTAGTCCTGTCACCCTGCACAGAGCATGGGCATGGAGTCAGACCGAGACCCTGAGGGGCTCTATGGTGTGTGTCATTAGAGGAGGCACTTCCTGGAGGAGGGCAGGAGCAAGGGAGAGGCTGGGGATGGGCACCAGGTGGCAGCTGTGCTGCCAACTGAGAGGCTTGCTGGTGGCCACTGCAGAGCCCAGGTAAGGAGGCATCTGCTGCTGTGGGGTCTCATCCAGGCTCACTGTGCGCAAAGACCCCTCCACTGCCTCCTAAAGTCAGTGCTTGGGAGCGCCTCGTGCTGGGCCTCGTGGAGCAGGGCACCCTGAGAGCAGTGCTTACCAGCAGGGCTGCCTGGGAGAAAGCCCGTCACCATTTCTGCTGTGCACTAGTTAGTTGCATTAAGGGCTGGGTCGCTGGGTCCCAGCCCCAGTTCCTTTCTCCAGCAGCGAGCAGCTCACAGCCCTGGCCTGCTCACCCCGAGGAGCTGGGGCCGGGTGCTTCCCCAGGCGAGCAGGGGTCTCCAGGCCAAGGAGCCTCATGCTTGTGCAGCAGGGTAGGGCTGCACGGGCTTCTGGTGGTAGAGGAACAGACAGTCAGGGCTGGGGGCGACGGGTGAGGCACCCCCGCAGATCTCCACCTGGGGAGGGGTATAATGGGTCTGGGTTTCCGAACAGGGGGCGCTGGGGGCATGGTGGAGTGGCTGAGGACAATGACCCTCGCTGAGGAGGCTCCGGAGCTTGACCGAGCAGGCGGAGGTCGCCTGCTCTGCCAAGGGGGACCCGCACCGGGGCCCGCCCCGCCCACAGCGCTGACGGCCCCGGCCCAGTCCACCTTAAGCGGTGACGGGGCGGGTGGGATTTCCTGCGGCAGGGGGCGCGCCGGGCCTATTGGGCAGGGCCGGGGCGCCGGGCTTCCCAAGGGGCCCCGCCTTGGGGACGATGGGGGCTCCAGCCGACCCTCTCTCAAGTCTGTAGCTCCGGGCAGGACGCGGAGGGCCGGGTGCCCGCTGGCCGGGCTCCTCCAGCCCAGTGGTCCTTGGGAGGGCTGCGATGCGGTCAGGGGCAAGCAGCCAGGACAGCGCTGCGGCGTCACACCCGCGCCCCTTCGTGAATGCCAGGGGGCTCCAGACGAGAGGGGTCGTTAGAGAGAGGACTGCGCCCACAGACGCCCCCGAGGCCACCTGCGCGCCTCCGCGGCCCGGGACCAGGGGGGCCTGACCTTCATCGTGGTGCCCACAGGCCGGCCGGGCCGCAGGGGTGCGTGGGTGCGCGGCCCCCGAGAGCCGCGGGCGCCCGCCGGCCTGGGGTCCCCGAGGCTGCGGGGCCCCCGCCCCCTCCCCCTCCGAGGGTCCCGCGAGCCGGTGGGCGGGCTCCGGGCCCCGTGGACTCGCCACGCCTCGGACCGCCCCCGCGCGGCCCCCGGCGCCCGGTCCACCTTAAGGGGCGCGCTGACATCAGCGCGCCGCCGCCGCCGCCCGTGGGGTGGGATTTCCTCCGCCGCCGCCGCCGCCGCCGCGGGTCCTGCGCCGCGTCCAGCCCGCCCGCCCGACCCCGGCCCGACCCCGGCCGGCCCCGCCCGCCCGGCCCCGGGGAGGGATGCGGCGGCGCGGCGCCCAGGATGCCCCGCAGCCCCGGGACGCGCCTCAAACCCGCCAAATACATCCCGGTGGCCACGGCCGCCGCGCTGCTGGTCGGCTCCAGCACCCTCTTCTTCGTGTTCACGTGAGTCGGCGCCGCGTCCGGGGGCACGGGGGCAGCTATGGGCAGGGCCCGCACAGCCGGGGCCGGGGTCGGCGGTCGCGGGGGCTGGCGGGGCGCGGGGCGGGCGGGGCGCCGGCTGCAGGCGACCGGAGTTCCTCTCCCCCCGCCCGGGCTGAAGCCGTGTGCAGCCGTCCCGAGCACCGGGGTGAGTCCCTTGTGTGGGGACACCAGTGCGAGCTGGACACCTCAGGAGTGTCCAGGCAGGCCCTGGCGGGGAGCGCTGGGCCCAGGCAGGGGAGGAGACCAGGCTGCCCAGGGTGTGGCTGCAGCTTTCCCTCCCCACGGGGCTCCCGGGGGGATGTGGGGCACCCAGAACCATGAGCCCTCTCTGCAGGTGGCCGTGGGTGCCTCTCGGGTCTTCTGGCTGCCCGCCCCAGGCCAGAGCCAAGTTGTTCCCACGTAGGTGTGTCCTGGCCTGGTTGCCACCTGCCTGCCCCACAGCCACTAGTGACCTGGGCCTGGCCCTTGGACTTCCTCAGGAAGACCCAGTGGTCGTGGTCATCACAGCTGGAGGGCCCAGACCAGGCCGCACCCAGGGCCTGATGTTAGCACAGCACCTCTGTGGGCTGACCATGGTGCACACCGGCACCTTTGCGGTCCTGTTTCTGGGAGTGAGAGCCCACACCTGCAGGTCACGGGGCCCCTCCAGCCTCAACTTCTTCAGCCAAGACACAGGCTGGCTTAGGACCAGAGTGACATGCGGACAGCACGGCCTCCCTCTGTGGCCTTGGGGTCACCCCAGGGCTCCTTCAGGCACAGGGAGTGTTGGGGCTCCAGGCTTCGGTTGCACAGATCTTCAGCCACCCACCCCCTTCCACCAATCTGGAATGAGACACAGCCCAGGTGGCATGAACGATGGCCACCTGTTCCAAGATGGGGCCACCCCTGAGCATGTGAGCCTGGAGAGGGGCAGGCACGGGCTGCCTGGCCCTTGTCACCTTTGCAAGAGTGTGGGGGGGCTGCTGTATGCATGGCGAGACTGAATCGGGTCCTCATGGAGGCAAGAGAGTTACCTGCAGGCTGGGGCTGGGTGGGCACCACAGGCTGCCAAGAGTGTGTTTAAAAAAGGCCTGTGTGGACGGGCTTATTTCTGGCTCCGGCAAGCCAGCTTGTTCTTGTCATTCAGATGTTGCTGGTGTGGGGCAGAGAGAGGTGGGTGGTGGGCAGCCTGGGGAATCTGGCCGGGGAGGAGACATCCCACCAAGGCTTCTGGAGGGGTGGGCCCAGCCCAGTGCTGGTCCCCAAGGCCTCGGTCGGTGTAGGGGTCTGGCTTGGTTTCTTACTCCTTCCATGCAATTCGTTGTCCTTTCTCATGACTTTCTAAGTAATGTGTGGGCTGGGGATGGTGGCTCATGCCTGTAATCCCAGCACTTTGGGAGGCTGAGTGAGGCAGGCAGATCACCTGAGGTCAGGAGTTTGGGACCAGCCTGGCCAACATGGCAAAGCCCTGTCTCTACTAAAATACAAGAACTAGCTGGGTGTGGTGGCAAGCGCCTGTAGTCCCAGCCTCAGGAGGCTGAGGCAGGAAAATCACTTGAACTTGGGAGGCGGAGGTTGCAGTGAGCTGAAATCGTGCCACTGCCCTCCAACCTAAGAGACACGGCAAGACTCTGTCTTTAAAAAAAAAAAAAAAAAAAAAAAAAAGCAATGTGTGTTCTTTATGAGGAACTTGTGAAATGCAAAGAAAAAGAAAAACGCTAAGAAACTAAAATCAACCCTGCACACCCCCCATCTCCTGTCCTCCTTGGAGGGCTCCTCTGCTCCTGGAACCACATCTGCAGCCTTGGGCTGTGTGGGGGCTGCGGCTGCTGGTTCCCTTGCACGTGATGTCAGAGGGCTCTACACGACAATGCCTGTGAACCTGACCCAGCCTAGGCATGGAGCACTTGGTGGCTTCCACTTGCTGAGCACGTTTTTCTTCCTTTGTTCTGGGGTCCTGGTTTCAGTGACACCAGCACTCTTGAGAGATGGTATGCCTTCTTGGGGCACCGCAGGCCATGCCTGCACCCAACCCTATGTCTGGCGCGTGCTGACCTCTGCACCCAGAGAAGGTGGCGTGTGTTTCTGTAGCAGGATGGTGGCCCAGGTGCTCACCTGGGTTGGATGTGCTCTGGCCACCTAGCCTGGCTAAGAAGCCCCGCTTGCCCCCTCAGAGCAGGGCTGCCTTGCACCCCGACCCTGAGGCCACACCCCCTGGGCTGAATGGCCATCAGTGATCCTGGCCTCTTCCCCACGCCCTGCCCGGACTCTGCTGGGCTCCTCCAAGGCGGCCCAGTTCCTGAGAAGGTTCTGTTGGGTAGGCTGGGCCCATCGATGCCACCCATAGCAGCTGTGCTGGTTCTGGGTAGGCAGGGGTCCAGGCAGCCCCCTTCTTGGGGCAGGCCACTTGTCCACCCATTGCCCACCCTCCTGCCTGGTATCTGGTCTAGGCCCACGGGAAGGGGAGCAGGTTTCCTCCTGTGCCCCCTATCTCTGTCCTCAGGGCCTACACAGGGTTCCCAACTTCACTGCTTGCTCCTCGGAGGTTACCAGAGAGTGAGTGGTCCCAGACCCCCCTTCACTCCTGAACTCCGTTGCTGCCGGTCGGGCAGCTTCACCCATGCACCACGAGGGCAGGAGTTCTGGTGTCATGTGGTGTGTGGGGAGCTGGAGGCCTGACAACCAGGGACCCCCTCCCTCAGCCAGATCGCCAAGGGTCTTGGGACCAGCAGGACACTCACACATCTCTCCAGGAGGGGCTGGGCATGGAAGGATGCCTGGTTGTGAGGGGCACCCTTTCAGGATGGGGCACAACAAGAAACACCTAGGAAGGCTTCCTGAAGGAAAAGGGCCTCTGAGAAGCTGGAGGCTTCCTAGGTGTTTGTTGTTGTTGTTTGAGACATGGTCCCACTTTGTCCACCAGGCTGGAGTATAGTTGACCTACTTCGGCTCACTACAGCCTTGACCTCCTGAGTTCAAAGGATCCTCCCGTCTCAGCCTCCTGAGTAGCTGGGATTACAGGTGGGCACCCTCACGCCCGGCTAATTTATTTATTTTTTGTTTTTGTAGTAGAGATGGGGGTCTCACTGTGTTGCCCAGGCTGTTCTCCTGAGCTCAGGTGATTTGCCAGTCTTAGCCTTTCAGAGTTACTGGGATTACAGGTGTGATCATTGCTCCCGGCCCCTTCCTAGGCTCCTGATGGGATTTGTGTCCCCCTGGGGTGCAGAAACCCTTTCCACTGTGGTATAATGCTAGGCTGGGTCCGTGGCTGGCAGAGGGTTGGAAGATGCCTAGGCCAGGCTCCTGGCCCCGCCCTGACTTCACTCGAGAGCCACACTGCAGAATGACAGGGACCCTGTGAATGTTTGAGGGCTGGGGCTGCCTGGCAGGCTGCCAATGCCTGGGGCTGAGCGAGGCTGGTTTATCGCTGGGGCATCTGGGATGGTGCGGCTGGTCCCCAGATGGTCCTGAGCCCTCTCCTTGCCTGGAGGCCCAGCTCAGGACAGCAGTCAGACCAGGCCCTGGACCAGGCCTCGGTGGCCAAGAGGGACTGAACTGCTGACGGGGACCTCATGGGTCTGGGGAACCCGGGGGTGAAAACTCAGTGTGAGCCCCTGTCGGGACCCACTGTGTGTGTCCTGTGGTATTCCTGGCCCCTAAGTCTCAGTTTCCCCGTCTGCCCAGGTGTCTGTAGGGATTGGACAGGTAGGTGCAGGTACTTAGAGTCCCAAAGGCCCGGCCTGACAAGGGCACAGCGGCTTCTGCCCCTCTGGTCCCAGGCGCCCCATGGGCGAGTGCCGCCCATACACAAACAGTGCTAATGAAGAACCTGATTTAAATGAAAACGTCTGAGTTAAAATTTTCCATTCCACATTTAGCTGTGGCGGACATTCTGCCCCTAAGCCACCCCGCCTTGCTGGGCGGCGTCTCTCTGCCAGCCCTGGCGGGACTTGGGGCCTCAGCCCGGGTGGGGCACACGGTGGTGGTGCGGGTCGCGGCCTGTGGCCCTGGAGGAGGGATTGGAACCTCAGTGCTGGGCCCCCCGGACCTGCCCTCCCCCATAGCTTGGGTGGAGCCAGCCAGGAGGGACTCGGATGTGGCGGGCCAGACACCCCATTTGCAGGCCAGGCCAGACACCCCATTTGCAGGCTGGGCCCAGGCCCTCTGGCACGTGAGGCTGAGGCTGGTGTGCGCCATCAGGCTGGGTGGGAGGAGCCTCCCCAAGCCTGGACCCAGACCACTGCCTGCTGGGCCTGCCTGTGGGACTGCGTGTCCTCGAGTGTCCCTGAGCATCCACACATGGCCTCCCTGTCCCCACGCGTCCTCATGCATCCTTGTATGGCCTCGTGTGTCCTCCCACGTTCTCGCACGTTCCTGACTGTCCTTGTGCGTCCTCGTCTTTGCCCTGTCCACAGAAGTGCAAGGGGAAGCTGAGAGAGCAGGAGGGCCATGTCCGAGGCCCAGAGTGAGGGCAGCCGAGCTGAAGCTGGGCAGGGCTGGGGCAGTGTGAGGAGGGGTGTGTCTGTGCACGCATGTGTTCACGTGCACACACACATAGGTCTTGGCGGGTGAATGATGTGGGGGTGTGTCTGCATTCATGCATGCGGCAGCCTCCCCACTGCCTCTGAGCTCTAAGGGTGTCCTCGCAGACATGCGTGCCAGTGTTCATGCCAGTGCCATGTGCGTGTGTGCCTTCTGTGCACCAGAGCAGGTTGTCCGTGTTTACATGCTTACATGCCTGTATACTGGTGTGTCTGTGCACATACCCATGTGCCCTGGAGCGTGTTTGTGTGTGCATGTGTCCATGTCCTCACACCTGTGTCTGCACGTGCCTGCACGTGCTCCTCATCTTCTCCCCCACTGAGCCCTGAGCTGTGGGCCCTGGTGGGTTGGCCTGCGGGCTGGTCCCTGTTAGGCACACTCCGACCTTGGGGACTACAGAGAGAACAGTTACCTCACCCCAGAGGACTGGAGGGGTGGGCAGCAGCTCAGGTCCCAGTCAGAGAACCCACGACAAGCCTCCCCAACTGCTGGGCCCTCGCAGGCATGCAGGCCGGTAGTACTTGTGCTGGGCAGGGGCCACCTGCTTATTCTGCAGGCTTCCCAAGTGACCCCATGGCTGTGCAGCTGCTGTCCAGCCGCCTGATGGGGGGAGTCCGGGCTCAGGGAGGACGCGGCAGTACCGCCTGCTTGGGCTGTCGGGAGCTCTAGTCAGCCTGGGGTTCAGGCCCTGCCTGCCTGTTGGGTGAATGTACTCCCGAGGCCCCGTTAGGGCCAGGAGGCAGGCTGGCAGCCAGCGCAGGTGCAGAGGGGCCCCAGGCCTCCCTCCTCAGCTCAGCGTTGGGAGGACAGAGGCTGCCTCCCTCCTCTCCGCCCGGGGGTTGACCAGCGGCAGTCGTTCCATCCCCTCCCAGAGCAGGCTGGCCCCACAGGCACCATGAGGGCCTGCGCTGGGTTTAATGCTCTGTTGTCAACATCTTGAAATTCTCTATAATTTAAAAATAAGGGGCCGACAGTTTCATTTTGCACAGATTATGTAGCCAGCCCTCCCCAGAAGGCCCGTGGGGAGCTCCACAGGCCTCACCTCTCCCTGGAGGGCCGTGCTGGTTCTCTGGGCATCGCTCACCTGCCTGTGCCCATCTTGCTGGGCTGACCACGCCTTAGGGGCCTGCAGTCCTTGCTGAACAGTGTTGCACTGGAGGCCAGGCACATGTTTAAGTGCTGCTTGTGTGCCAGGCAGGGCTGGGGAGGGTCTAGGGAAGGCTGGGGGCCAGGCCACTGGGCAGGGACAGGGAGGGTCCTCCCAGCAGAGGGAGCTGCAGTTGCATCTTCGTCCTCACCCCAGTGTCTATCTCCACGGGCTGGGCCCTGGACAAGAGGAAGGGTAACTTGGGCTCCCAGCCCCGCCGAGGATGGCTGCCGTGGGAAGTGGAGTCTTTAAATAGCCTCTTGCTTTCCACTAAAAATAGTGAAGCTCTGCTGCCGTGGAGGTGGTTGCCGGGGCGGCGGGGCTGGCTCATGGCCAGGCGGGCGTAGGTGCAGCAGCGTGGCCACGTGTGCCAGGGCGGTAGGCAGCGTGTGGGCCCCATGCACTGCTGGTGGCCTTGGAGGTCAGGAATGCTGTTGGGGATCCCCAGCAGCCCCCCGACTGTGCAGAGGCCCTGGGTGCAGGGAGGGACGCAAACCCCTGCGTGCCTGTCCCTGCGGCTTGTCACAGCAGCCCTCTTGGTGTGTAGGGGAGAGAGGAGGAGCCTGAGGCCAGAGGGGCTTCTCGAGAGCTGTTTGGGTAGATTTAGGGACCTGCTGCAGGCCGTGTGCTCTGAGGACAGGCGGGTCTCCCCAGAGGGGACTTGGGCCAGGCCCCTTGAGGGCTAAGGAAAGCGCCCTTCAGGAACATGTTTGAGGGCACACTCTATAGGGAAGCTGCGGAGGGCAGCCTGGAGTACTGGAAGGCTTCCCGGAAGAGGGGGTGGCCTTGGAGCCAAGCACTGAGGGCTGGGAAGACGGGAAGTGGTGGGGGCTGCTGTGCATTTCTAGAGTCCCTAAGTGTTCGACTCTGTTGTCTGGGGAGGGAGGTGATAAACTAAAAAGAAGGGGCTGTCTGGTTGGGAATGTGCCCATCTGGGAAGAGCTGGGGAGACATGTCCCATGCATTTACTGACCAAGGACTGGGGCTCCCCACACTCCAGAATCTCCCTGGCGAGAGGCCCCACTGGGCCAGGGCCAGGCCTGGATGAGGCGGCATGGGTGCATTTCCCATCTGGGGCTCCCACCTCCAGCCTGAGCGCCCCCCCCGGCCCCCCCAACATAGTGGAGCCCAGGGACCGCTGGGGTGGTATGGGAGGCATGCGTGGCCTGTCTTTAGACCACTCCTGTTCAGTGTTGTGGCCTTAGGCCTGTGGGCCTCTTGAGGCGGCTGCCCTGGGAGGTCGCCGGGTCAGGGTACGGGTGGCCGCTTGCTGTACACGCACAGCCTCTGGCGGTCACTCGAAGGAGCCGTGTGGCTGAGGCTTCTTGGCAGGCTTGTGGCAGCCTCCCCATTGCCTCTGAGCTTTAAGGGTGACCTCGCAGGCCGGCCTGCTGTACCACATAGCCCAGCCCCTGCATCCCCTCTGCACCCCCAGACCCCGCTGTCTGCCTCACTGTCCACTGCAGGTGCCCGTGGTTGACGCGAGCTGTGTCCCCAGCTGTTCCTGTCTACAATGGCGTCATCTTCCTCTTTGTCCTGGCCAACTTCAGCATGGCCACCTTCATGGACCCTGGCGTTTTCCCCCGAGGTAGGGCCCTGTGGGGGCGGCTCATCTGCTCACTTTCACGAGAGCATCAGTGACTAACTCGAGACAGCCTTGGGGGTTCCTGGTGGGTGGGCTGGACTTGGGGGAGGGATTCACCTGCCAGGAAAGTCAACTTCCTGCTCCCTGCCTGGCTCCTGGTCTGCAGCGGATGAGGATGAGGACAAGGAGGACGACTTCCGGGCCCCACTGTACAAGAACGTGGATGTGCGAGGCATCCAGGTCCGCATGAAGTGGTGCGCCACGTGCCACTTCTACCGCCCGCCACGCTGCTCCCACTGCAGCGTCTGTGACAACTGTGTAGAGGTGACCGCCCCGCTGCCCCGTGCTCCCCCAGCCCCACGCCGCATCCCTGCCTGCCATGCGCCCTGACGCGCTGCTCCCGCCCAGGACTTTGATCACCACTGTCCCTGGGTGAACAACTGCATCGGGCGCCGGAACTACCGCTACTTCTTCCTGTTCCTGCTGTCACTCAGCGCACACATGGTGGGCGTCGTGGCCTTCGGCCTGGTCTACGTGCTGAACCACGCCGAGGGGCTGGGAGCTGCGCACACCGCCATCACGTATCCTTGGTTCCTGCGGGCCTCGCTGTAGAGGCGATGTGGACCGGGGTCACGTTCACGGGAGATGCTGCCTCAGAAGGCTTGGTTCCTGTCCAGGGATCCCCGGTGGGCAGGTGGCCATCCCTAGGTCGGGAGGGGTTTGTCCGCAGGCGCCTGCTGTGTGCTGCCGCAGTGGGTCTGCAGCGTCCTGGCCTGCGCCGTTGGCCTTAACGGGCTAGCATGGCTGTCATGTGTGTGGCCGGCCTCTTCTTCATTCCTGTCATTGGCCTCACTGGCTTCCACGTGGTGCTGGTCACTCGGGGGCGCACCACCAACGAGCAGGTGCAGACCTCATGGGGAATGGGTGACCCCAAAGGTCCGAGAGGGTTGGGGCTGCATGGGGACAGGGTGGGGGCCGGGACACCCTGACTGAGGTAGCTTGTACAGCTGTGTTGAGATGAGGCTCCGACTCTGAGATCCCTGCGTGAGGCCCTGCCTTCCCTTTCCCCTGCGCACACCCTCCTGTGGGCACTGCAGCCACCAGTGACCCAGAAATCCCACAGCTCTCTGCGGGGACAGGCTGGGTGACCTATGTCAGGGGCAGCCCTGGGCTGACCCCGCCCAAGCCACATCTCATAAGTACCAGTTTCTAAGGAACCCCAGTGCCCCTGCCCGGCTCCCTGCCCAGCCTCCTGCCCACGCTGGCCTGGACCTTGGGAGGCCAGGCTGGCTGAGCGTTCTTCGTCCACAGGTGACTGGGAAGTTCCGCGGGGGTGTGAACCCCTTCACCCGAGGCTGCTGTGGGAATGTGGAGCATGTGCTGTGCAGCCCCCTGGCGCCCCGGTGAGGCCCGGCCTGGGCGGGGTGGCGGGGGCCTCTGCTGGGTGTGGGGCAGGCAGCCTTGCGTCCTCAGCTTGGTCCGTTTTGGCTCTTGCCAGGTGTGGCCAGCCCTGCCCTTGTGTGTTCGTGGCAGGTAAGCTGGCTCCTGACCCCTGTGCCCTGGTGCAGGTACGTGGTGGAACCACCCCGGCTGCCGCTTGCGGTGAGTCTGAAGCCGCCTTTCCTTAGACCTGAACTCCTGGAGCGAGCTGCACCGCTCAAGGTCAAGCTTAGTGACAACGGGCTGAAGGCTGGCCTGGGCCGTAGCAAGGTGGGGGCCTGGCTGGGGGACGGGCTGGCAGTCAGGCCCTTGGATGGGGAAGCAGGCAGGTTGGTGGGGGTCTAGAAGAGGTGGATGGGGCAGGTGGAGCCACAGACAGATTCTGGGGAGGGGGCTAGGTCCCAGGCTGAATCCCTAGGAATCCCTGCCCCCCATCTAAGCCCCACACACCACTGACCCCACCAACTCCCAGTCCAAGGGCAGCCTGGACCGGCTGGATGAGAAGCCGCTGGACTTGGGGCCGCCGCTGCCCCCCAAGATAGAAGCTGGCACGTTCAGCAGTGACCTGCAGACCTCTCGCCCAGGCAGTGCTGGTGAGGTGGGGGCAGCCACACCTGGGGAGGGACATGGGTTGACCCTCATCTGACCTCAGTCTGACAGTGGTCTGTATCCCCAGAGAGTGCCCTGTCGGTGCAGAGGACGAGCCCCCCAACACCTGCCATGTACAAGTTTAGGCCGGCCTTCCCCACAGGTCCCAAGGCGCCCTTCTGTGGACCAGGCGAGCAGGTAAGGAGGCCTGGCCTGCCTTCCTGCAGGCCCTGCTCCCGAGGCCTGCCTCTAGGAGCTCTACCCCAAGCCTTCAACCAAGGGACGCCCCACTCCCAGAGCCCTGCCCCACACAGGGGAGGACACATCTCCTGAGGCCATGCCCCTCAGGTCTCTGCCTTGTGTGACTGGGAGGACCCTGCCTGTGTGTACCCAGAGCTGGGACCCATGGAGGGGAGCAGGGTGTGCTGGAAGGGGCTGGCGTGGGCCGTCTAGGCTTGGCGTCTGTCCCTTGGCTGGCATTGCCCTAGGCCAGGTGGGCGGCTACCCCCAGGAGCAGTGTGTACCAGGATGCCTGGAATTCCACCATTAGTCACTCTATAAGGCCCACGGGAAGACTCTGGAAGAATTTGAGACCTCCTTGAGAAAGCACATTTCTCTTCCCGGAGTTGCATGAATGCTCTGTGGTCACTGGAGTGGTGGGCAGTGCGGGGCGCTCTGGGCAGTGATCGGAACGCCGGGCAGCCCCAGGGCGTCGTCCCTCCTTCTGGGCCACCCCAAGAGGCAGGCCTGTGGCTAGGCCCCGTGCACCTAGATCAGCCCCATCCCTGGGGCCTCTCCCCTCAGGGTTGATGTCCTTCCTGGAGAGTCACTGGGTGGAGCGGAGCCTGGGACTTCTTGGCGAAGGGTCCGAGTCTGCAGGCATGTGGGGCCCTGGCCTCGCAGGGGAGGCAGCCCTGCTTGGAGATGAGAGCTCCGGGACGCCATCTTTCTGGGACTTCTGGGTCCAGTGGGAGAGTGGGTCTGGTTGGCCAAGCACATCGAGCCCACATTTGCCCTGATGCCCTTCCGGCTTTGTGGTTCCTGTGTTTCCAGCCCAAGCCCATGCCCACGTGCCTGTCACAGAGGCTAGATGAGGCCCCTTCTCCATGTGGCTGCCCTGAGTGGTAGGCCCCTGCGGATGCAAGGGCAGAGTCCTGGGTGTCTGCAACAGCCAGCTCTGGCCTCCCTCCCACCGCAGAGCCCCTGCCTCTCAGCCATGGGTGCTCAGGGACAGGGCTGTGGGTCACTGTGTGGCTCTCAATGGCTCCTTGAGGCCCAGTTTCTGGGGCCACAGTGCCACGTGTTGGCCCCTGTGGGTGCCGACTGGCAGCTGTAGGCAGGGTGGTGGGTGCACAGTGGTGAGAATGCCCTCTCCCTGCAGGTTCCAGGCCCTGATTCCCTGACCCTGGGGGATGACAGCATCCGTAGCCTGGACTTTGTGTCCGAGCCGAGCCTGGACCTCCCTGACTACGGGCCTGGGGGCCTGCCCTCCACCTACCCGCCGTCCCCGCCGCTCAGCGCCTCTGATGCCTTCTCGGGCGCCTTGCGCTCCCTGAGCCTCAAGGCTTCGAGCCGGCGGGGTGGGGACCACGTGGCCCTACAGCCCCTGCGCTCCGAGGGTGGGCCCCCCACGCCCCACCGTAGCATCTTTGCCCCCCATGCACTGCCCAACCGTAATGGCAGCCTGTCCTACGACAGCCTGCTCAACCCTGGCTCACCCGGTGGCCACGCCTGCCCCGCCCACCCAGCCGTGGGCATGGCCACATACCACTCACCCTACCTGCACCCTGGGGCAACAGGTGACCCGCCACGGCCCCTGCCCCGCAGCTTCAGCCCCGTGCTGGGCCCCCGGCCCCGGGAGCCCTCGCCTGTGCGGTATGACAACCTGTCCAGGACCATCATGGCGTCGATACAGGAGCGTAAGGACAGGGAAGAGCGCGAGCGCCTGCTGCGCTCCCAGGCTGACTCGCTCTTTGGAGACTCGGGCGTCTATGACGCACCCAGCTCCTACAGCCTGCAGCAGGCCAGCGTGCTGTCTGAGGGCCCCCGAGGCCCCGCACTGCGCTACGGCTCCAGAGACGACCTTGTGGCCGGGCCCGGCTTCGGTGGTGCCCGCAACCCTGCCCTGCAGACGTCACTGTCCTCGCTGTCCAGCTCCGTGAGCCGAGCACCGCGGACGTCATCCTCCTCCCTGCAGGCTGATCAGGCCAGCAGCAACGCCCCGGGGACCCGGCCCAGCAGTGGCTCACACAGGTCGCCTGCCCGCCAGGGCCTGCCCTCCCCACCCGGCACTCCCCACTCACCGTCCTACGGAGGCCCTAAAGCTGTCGCCTTCATCCACACGGACCTCCCAGAGCCGCCGCCCTCGCTGGCCATGCAGAGGTGGGTGCTGGGAGGTGTGGGTGGGCTTCCTGCTACAGGGCAGCTGTGCAGCCGTCTGCAGGGCCCCTCTTGGCTGAGCGCTCATGGGTCATCCCAGGGGCCTGTGTCTTTCTCTGGGGGCGGGACAGGGCGGCTGCGCCTCACCCTGCCGTGAAGGCCCTGTGTGGCCCAGCTCTGAGGATGTCCTGGGCATGCTCTGGGGACAGGGTATGAGAATTTGTGTCCTCAGCCCAACGACATGACTCGTTCCTCCAGCCCTGGCACAGACCCAGTGTGCGGGAGGGCTGTGGGGCTTTCTCCTTGGGGCTGGTGTCATGCGGCAGCCTGGGGCTCCTCTAGGCTGTGGCTCTGACCTCCTGGGTCACACTGTCCCTGTCCACCGGGGCCCTCCTTGGGCCTGCTTTGTTGCATCTCTAGGAGGCTGGGGCTGAGGACATTACCTATCGGTAAAACGTGCGACCCTGGGTGGCTGGGCCCTGGCCCTCCCTATAGCACATAGTTCTAGGAAGCAGAGGCTTCCCTGCTCATAGGTGGGGAAACTGACTAGGAAAGGCAGGCTGACTGCAGGCACCCAGCAGGTTGGTAACTTGGAATGCAGGGTCAGCTGCCTCACAGGCCCAGGCCCAGGTAGGAGAACTGCGTCTGCGGGGGCCAGGACCCACGCCACTGACGCCTGGTGTCCTCATGGCATCCATGGCCCCGTCTGGGCCTGGAAACCTCAAGCACAGGCTCAGTTGTTTGCCGTCGGCAGATGTGGCCCCGGGCGTCAGCCCAGCCCAGCCCGGTCCACTTGGCCACAGAGGGATGAGGACACAGCAGTCGGCCCTGAGCAGGCCTCCCCTACTCCATAGGCTCAGAGTCTGCTCAGCTTTTGTGGGATCAGGGAGCAGGCTGCCATTGGGTGTGATGAATGGAGAAGCCGAGACCTAGAAGTGGGCAGCATGGCAGCCAGGCAGGGACCGCAGGCTGGGGACAAAGGGCTCTTGCCTGGAGAAGCTTTAAGCAGCAAGGATAGAGATGCTGTTAGTCAGCGCTGGTGGGCAGGAGGGCAGCCCCTTGTTTTCCTTAGAGCCGGCGTGAGGCCTGGCAGAGGGGCTCCATTCAGTGCCCACCTGGCTGCCCCATACTCTCTGTGGCCAGTGCCAGTTAGGAGGGACGCAGGGACTCGGGAGGGTGGTGGCAGTTGTGATGATATCTGTCTGTCCTGTGACAGCACAGCCGCTCCCCGGGCAGGCTCTGGGGCCCTGCCTGCTTTCTGGGTGAAGCCCCTGAGCCCAGGGAGCAGGGGCTGCTGGGGGCCCCACCACGCTGCTGCCCCAGTCCACGTCCGTTGTCTGTCCTGCTGCGTCCTCCGTCCACTGTCCCCACGTGTCCCCGTGTTCACCGTGTGCGTGCGTGTATGTGCTTGTTTTCATGCAGGGGTCACTCTCAGCTGAAGACTCCCCCCAGTAAGCTTAATGGGCAGTCCCCGGGCCCGGCCCGGCTGGGGCCTGCCACAGGCCCCTCAGGGCCCCCTGCCAGCCCTGCGCGGCACACGCTGGTTAAGAAGGTGTCCGGCGTGGGTGGGACCACGTACGAGATCTCGGTGTGAGGACTGACCGCCACCCATCCGCTGTGGTGCCACGGGGACCAGGACCCCGCAGCGCACCCCCTCCCCACCGACTTCTCTGCCCCAGGGACAGGAGGCCACCCCAGCCGGGGGTGGAGCCCTCGGCGGGAGAGAAAGCCACGCCTCCACAGCTTGCCCCAAGCGCTCTACCTGTCCGTGCACTCATCTGACCATGGGGAAGTTGGCTCACTGGGCCAGGGGCCACTGGGCTGGTCTGTGGCTGAGCCTGTCCCATGGCTGGGGCACTGAGGGGACCCAGTCAGCCTCTTCGAGGCACCCTCTCAGCCAGGACTGGGTCCATTCCTATCACCCATGCACCCCAGATCATTGCCAGGCCAGCCCCCAACGATCCCCTTACAGACGGGTCCGAGAGATGGACAGAGGTCCCCAGGGCCCCCACCATCCTTCTGACACACCCTGTGGGCTCCTGGACCGAGGGTCCCCCGCCAAGCTACTCCTAACGCATTGCCTTTCACGGACCCTGCTGGAAGCTTGTAGCTTGGCAAGGCCGATGCTTCCGCCCTGGCCCGCTCTGGGTGGTGGTGGATAGGGGACAGATGGACAGCCAGCCAGCTGTGGCGGGGCCCGGCTCCGTGTGTCCCGTGTTGCCCGGCGGGCGGGCTCGTGTCCCGTGTCTGTGTGCCGTGCTGCTGCGCGTGTGGCCGCGCCGTGTGATGTGTCAGTGCTCCAGCCGCCGCTGTCCCTTTCATCAAAGCCTTAACCTTTGCTTTATGCTCTTGTGGGAGGCGACGGGGGGCAGGCGGGAGCAGGCATGGGGGTGATGCTGCCACAGGGGGCCGGTGACACCCAGAGCCCCCTCCCCAGCCCTCAGGCCCTCCCTGCCAAACTGGAGAATCCCCGCCCCCAGGCATGCGGAGTCCCCAGCCCTGGGCTGGCCGCAGTGCCTCGCGCCCTGTGGAAAGCACACTGGGGAGGCCAGCGCTTCCCCTGGCGTCAGGGACCCGAGAGCAAGCACACGACAGCGTCCGCTTGCGTTGTGTCTGTTTTATGTTTTTATATCTACATCTATATATCTATAATTTTATTAAAAAAAGAAAAAGAGTTATTTTGATTCTTTCCTTGGGCAAGGCCAGGGCTGGTGCAGCAGGGCCCCCAGAGTTAGGGGAGGGCAGGGGCTGGGCCTCAGAAGAGGGTGGCTGCTGTCTGGTATGCAGGGGTCGTGGGGTCCTTGGGGACATTTCTGCCGACTTGGGCTGAGCCAGGGGCCTGGGAGGAAGGGGTGGCCGATGGTCTGTGGCTGGGAAGTGTGAGGGTCTCTCGCCTTGGATCTGTGCCATTTCTGGTCAGTGACAGGGTGTTTGGGGGAAAGACTTGGGTCTGCCACTACCTACAGGGGGGTCCCAGGACGCAAGAGCTTGGGGAGATGAAATGGGGGTGCATAGGGACCACCTGCTGGCTCAGGACCCTGTGGGGGCCGCTGAACTTGCTGGAACTCTCCTGCCTGCCAAATGCCAGGGGCAGGGCTGAGGGAGTGTGAGGGACACACAGCTGTTTGGGGCTGAGGTGGCCTGGGCTGGGGCTGTCCCAGCGTGGGAGGTGTGCGGGCTGCAGGGCCCCGAAGCTGCGCCATGCTGACCTCCACCTTTCTGCTTCTCTCTCACGGACGCCGCGGCCCGCAGGGGGCGGATTGGCACCTGCACCCGTGGATGGGGGCGGCGTGGCCAGCCCTGGGTGCCCCCTGGGCTGCACCTGTGCCACCTTGGCCGCCCGGAGGACCGCCCACCACTGCGGGCCCCCTGGAGCCCGGCTGCCGGGGCACCCCCACGAGGGGCCATGTGCCGCCTGCACTTGGCTGCCTCCAGCCTTTTCCCCAGCCTCTCCGGGCCCTAGCAGGATGACAAGTAGGCGGTTCTGGGGCCCGGGACAGCCTAGCTGGGGACACGGGAGGTCAGGCTGCCATGGACCCTGGGGCAGGGCTGGGGGCGGGCTGGGCTCTCTCCACCAGCCACAGCTTGACAGACTCCCAGCCTGCCAGGGCCTGAGACCCTGTGTCCATGTGACCTCAGGGAGTCCCTCACCTGCTGCAGGGGGCCCAGCACCCACAGGGGCAGCCCCAGAGCTGTGGGGACCAGCACGACCTTTGCCCAGCCTCCCTGCCTGACCAAGCACTTTAGACTAAGCCACTTCCTCCTCGGGGAGACCAGGCCTCCATGGGTTGGGCTGGGGGGGCGGGTCTCAGGTTGCCCCCGAAGGTCTCTGCACTCCTCCTGCCCTTCCCCTGACACATGAACAGATGCCTTAACTTCCTGGAGCTGCCAGCCTGGTGAGCCATTGACCCCTGCCTGTCACCAAGGTCCTGTGGTCGTGGCCAGCTCTGCCCAGGCCCCACTGGGGCTGTCTGCACCCAGAGACGATGCCGCTGGCAGCTGAGGGCCCATGGCCCAAGCCCTGTGTCCTCCAGCAGTTGGCATGGCCTGCAGCACGGTGGCACTCTGGCCAGCCCTTCCCTGGCACAGGGTCCCCGTCCCTGGGTCCACCCTGGCTGTGGCTGTATTTCTCCCATTTTGGAACGAGAAAGCCACAAAGCTGTTGTTCTTAAGGGTACCCCTGCCAATTCTCCAAATAAAATTTTTGGTGTTGATCTCCATATCTCTGTCTACCAATGTGGTCCCCGGGACGGGACTGGGCCCTGGGTTGGGGAGGTGACAGGACTTGGGCAGGGTGGGTGCTGGCCACGTGGGGAGGGGGGCTGCCTGAGGGGCATGCGGTCAGTCGGTCAGCAGGTTCAGTGCTGAAAACCTGACCTCTGTGGTCTCCAGGAGGGCCTGGCCCGGGGGGAAGACCTGAGGACCCCCCCAGTCCTGCTGTTTCCTTTCAGGGAACACCCTCCTAAGATGCCCTAGGGGGGTCACAGCCCCAGTGTGGAAGGCCTGCCTTCTGGAGGGCAGGTGGGATGTGGGTGGGAAGCCAGCCCTGTGGCTGGGGTCTCCACCCTGAGGGATCCTTGCTGCTTGATTGCCCGGGCGTCCCTTCCCTGATTTCCACAGACACGCTCACAGGCCACGTATGTCATGACTCTATGTCCAGCTGCAGGCCCAGCCCTCAGGACAGACCACGCCTCCACCCTTCTCTGCAGCTCCTGGCTTGGACAGTGCACAGTGGTGCCGTGGGCAGGGGGCTGGCACGGCCACTGGGCATCTGGGACAGTGCTGGCCGCCTGGCCTCCTCCTCACTGGGGCCACTTGGCCTCTGGCCTAGAAGGGCAGGAAGCCATCCACCTCGAGGTGCAGGAAGGGGCCCAGCAGGGCCCGGAGCTTCCAGACGGTGGCGCGGCTTAGCAGGGGTGGCACCAGCCCCTCGAAGGGTGTGGGGTTCACCACGTACACGTAGGCGGCGGTCCAGACCAGCAGGGCCCCCAGCAGCAGCCTCAGGGTCAGCAGCCTGCGGGCGGCGGTGGTCAGGGGCAGGGGCGCACGGGGGGCCTGGGGGCTGGGCTCTGCTTCGCAGTCACCTACCAGAGCTGGCCTGCCAGGCCCTTGGCGCTTTCCAGCTTTGGCCTCCCTTTCTGTCGGGGAGGGGCTGGATCAGAGCCCACCCCAAGGGTACAGGCCGAAGAGTGGGGAATCCCTGGCTTTGGGAAACCCTCCTAGACAGGGGTCCCCCCACCACCACAGCCCTGACCCCTTCCTGCACAGGCTCCTGCAGCCACTTTTCGGATGCTCTCCTGCCCTGGGCCTGCCCTACTGGAGCCCATTCCTCCCACTCCTGAGGGCAGGGCCCTGGGTTTCGGGGCTGGTCTTCCAGATCCAGTGTGGGGCGTAGGGGGCTCACCGCCATGCTTGCCATCCGCTGCTCCTTCCTGGCCTGACTGCGACACTGGGCCCGCTCCCTGCAGGGGCCTCACTGTCAGGACCCCATGCCCTCCATTCCCAGCCCGGCACCACCCCCTGGCTCGGTGCTGTGGAGGTGGGGGGTCAAGGATGGGTCTCCCCCATCCTGACCAGGACATCTTCTGAGACCCCGCTCATCCAGCCCGGCCCCCGCCCCCACGTTACCCCAGAATCTCCATCTGGATGTCTGCCATCTGGTCCAGCACGCCCCGGATGTCCTTCTTGAGGTTCTGGGGGCCAGAGGAGGTAAGCACAGCAGCCCCCCGCCCCGCCCTCCCTGCCTCTTACCCGCCTGCTCCGTCCTTCTGGGTTCTGCCCTGTGGGGACCTACCAGGAGCCCGGTGGCCTGGTTGTTCAGGGCCGTGTGCACCTCAGCCACGCTGTCCCACACCTGGGGGGAGGTGGGGTCACGCCTGAGGAGCAGGACCCACCGGGTGGACCCCCAGCACCCCTCCCCCTCAGCCAGGCGGGCACCTCTGTGATGACCATCTTCTTCCTCTCAAAGCACAGGCGGATCTGCTGCAGCTCGTTCTGAGGGGGGCCCAGGGTGGGCTTGGGCAGCATCAGCAGGGTGGCTGGTACCTCCCTGCTAGGCTTGCTGGCCTGCTGCATGAAGACCCCCTCCCCACCAACCCCCCCCAGCCCACCTGGAGTGCGGCACTCAGGTTCCTCCCCCCACAGCCCCGCCCCACCGAGGCCCACCTGGGACTGCTGCACGAAGGCCTCTTGCCCCTGGCACAGCTCCCGCCGAAGCAGCTGCAGAGGCACCCTGTCCCCCAGGGGCTGCTTGCTGGCCGGCTCTGGGGTCTGTGGGAGAGCTCCCAGATCAGCCCCAAGGCCGTGGGCTAGTGGGGTGTTGGCTGCATGGGGTCCCCAGGCCCTGCACTTACCCAGGCCAGGGAGGTACAGCTTGAGTGTTTGGGACACAGGGGCAGGAACTGCTGCCCTGGCCCCAGGAGGGCCCCCAGCTGCTCCCGAAGGTCCTGGTTCTGCCTTTTCTGGGGATGGGGGTGCCGAGAGATGGGACTGCCTGTCATGGCCACTCCTGGGGCTGGGGCTGGGGCAGGGGTGCCAGGCGGTGAGTGGGGTGCTCACCAGGCTGTGGTTCTCCTGTTCCAGCTGCAGGAAGGACTGTCCTGCAGAGCCCGGCAGCCCGCACTGCAGCTGGGAGAGGGCTGTCCTGGGCGAGGCCAGGGCCCCTCCCTCTGGCGACAGGGGTGGGCATGGGCAGGGTCTGGGCCCCAAGCCAGCGGATCCCCCCTGCCTGGAAGCCCCCTGGTTTGTCCCTGGGTGCAGGGGCCAGGCCCACTGGAGCCCCGCCTCCAGGTCTCCTTGTCTTGGCCCCTCAGGGTTTCTCGTTCTCTGCTCCTCGCTAGACAGAAAGGTCCTCGGAGTCTCACCCCCCACCCTGGGCCCCCTACCCTCTGCCTCTGGGTCTGGGAAAGGTCTCTGGGACTGCACTAAGTGAGCAGAGGAGATGGGGCCCAGGCAGGGCCACCCTACAAACCGCTGGCAGGGATGCTCCAGGCATCCTCCATGGCTGCTGGAGGCTGGGGCTGGGGCTGGGGGACACTGGGGGTGGGGGTGGCCACAGGGGCCCAGGGTTTTCAGCCTCTCCATCCCTCCCTGCAACCCCTTCCTGACCCCAGGTCCAGGCTCTGGCCTGGCCCAACCTGCCACCCTCTTATAGAGGGCACTCTGGGTGACCCACTGGCTCCCAAGCAGCCCCAGGTGACAGTCACAAAGGCCTAGGTGAGGCCAGGGAGGTCACAATGGGCCTCTCCCACCTGGTCCTGAAGCTACTCTGCCTGGTGACCTCACTGCCTCTGACCCACTGACCCACCAGTGAATTCTTTTTCTTTCTTTTTATGAGAGAGAGCCTTGCCCTGTCATCCAGGCTGGAGTGCAGTGGCACGATGGTCTCATTTCTCCAACTTCTGGGCTCAAGCAATCCTCCCACCTCAGCCTCCCAAGTAGCTGGGACTACAGGTGTGTGCAACCATGTCCAGCTAATTTTTACAATTTTTCATAGGGATTGGGCTTTCGCTATGTTGCCCGGGCTGGTCCTAAACTCCTGGCCTCAAGTGATCCTCTTACCTCAGCCTCTGAAAATGTTGGGATTACGGACGTGAGCTCCTGCACCCGCCTAGTTATTTTTCTTAAATGTGAAACAGATACACACACACACACACACACACACAGTGTGTATTCAAAAAATATCGAACAATAAAAATGGCATCCGAGCCTTTCTGGACTGCATCTCCTGTCCCTGCAGCCAGGAACCTCCTCTTTAAGCGCCTCCTGGAGGTGGGCTGCCGTCCCCTGCCCCTTGTTCACACGGAAGAGGTCGTCTGGCGGCCCAGCTTTCTTTTCACCGAATGTATCTCTGAGGTGTAAACCATTCTTTTCTAGCTATATATTGGAACATTTACTTTATGCCAGATCCAGTACATGCCATCGTTATTTATCCTCGGTTTACAGGTGGGGAAACTGAGGCAGGAAGCCCTTTAGTCACTCGCCGAAGGCCATGCGGCTGTTAAAACCAAGCCACCGGGTGGGGGGGCCAGATTCACGTCGGGACCCATTCCCTCCTGCTCCCTGGTGCTCCTCACACCGCCTGCCCCGCTGCCCCTCACTGCCCCTCACTGCCCCTCAGAGTCCCTGTGCCCGTGCCCTCCTCCTTCTCGAGCCCCTCAGCCCTCAGTGAACCCTCAGAAAGCTGGCTCCGAGAAGTCCTCATGCAGGAGGAACAGCCGCGTTCCCTCCTCTCCCAGTGTCCTGGCCCCGCTGCAAGGTGACTCAACCTCCTACATCAAGAGGCGGGGCTCGCTCTCCACCCCCGGACTCGGGACCGGCCTCAGATGCGCTTGGCCAATGGCTGCTCCTAAGCTGCTGTGGACAGTATTTGGCATGACACTTGTGTGCTGGGCCTGGACCTCTCTTGCTTGGCTCTGGGGACTGTTCTCTGTGCAGGAGGCCTGGGCTGGACTGCAGGATGAGAGGCCATGGGACAGGAGAGGCTTCTGTCGTCCCAGCTGGTCCCCAGCTGCCTGAAGATGGTTGGGCAAGTGCAGCGAGACCCCCAGAGAACTGGCCCATACGGCCAGCCAAGTGCAGCCACGTACTGCCGAGCCCCAGGCTGTCACGTGGTTTTGCCACTGAGTTTTGGAGTGGGCTGTGATGTAGGAGGAGATACTGAGAGGGCTCACAGGCCTAGAAGCGTCTTACCCTGACCTCACACCTGCTAGACATTGGGCTGGGGAAAGAATCGGGGCTGAGGGCGTTTCCCCCAGGACTGGAAGGTTGGTTGTGGTCCTCGGTGCTGGGAGCTGGCCAGGCCGCTGGCCTTCTCCCCGGAAGCCTGCAGGGCTTGTGAGAGAGGGTCCTGCTCTGTCATCCAGGCTGAAGTGCAGTGGCACAGTGCTGTCTCATTGCAGCCTCCAACTCCTGGGCTCAAGCAATCCTCCCACCTCAGCCTCCCAAGTAGCTAGGATGACAGGTGTGTGCAACCATGCCCAGCTAATTTCTAAAGTTTTTATAGAGATGGGGCACTGGCTATATGGCCCAGGCAGGTCTTAAACTCCCTGTCTATCTACAAGAAGCCCTCTGATGGCTGTGCCTCTGGGGTCACACCAACTGCGGGTGCTTGATGAGCACATTCTGCCTTGATACCTGACATTTCTGTCAGGTAAGATGGGTAACAGGTAAGACATTTCTGTCAGGTATCCGAGAAGATAAGATTTCTTCTCAGTTCCTGCTCATTGTAGAACTGTCAGTCAGATGTTGGTCCTTTTGAATTGATCCTGTGATTCCTTCTTTCTACCTTTGCTTGTAGATAGACTTCCCTGCATCCAACACACACACACTCTCTGCTTTTCAAAAACTTGCTTCTGGGGCCAGGCACGGTGGCTCCCTCCTGTAATCCTAGCACTTTGGGAGGCTGAGGCGGGCAGATCACCTGAGGTCAGGAGTTCCAGACCAGCCTGGCCAACATGGGGAAACCTGTCTTTACTGAAAATACAAAAATAAGCTGCACATGGCGGCGTGTGCCTGTAATTTCAGCTACTCGAGAGGCTGAGGCAGGAGAGTCGCTGGAACCCAGGGACGGAGGTTACAGTGAGCCGAGATCGTGCCACTGCACTCCAGCCTGGGCAGCAGAGCCAGACTCTGTCTCAAAAATAAATAAGTGAATAAAAATAAAAAAGTTGGTTTGGATTTTAGCAGTCCTGCTTTTCATTTCCAAGACATCCCCACTGTTCCCCGAGCTCCCCTCTTCTTGTTCCAGAGAATTCGGTTCTGCTCTTAGGGACAAAGCGGGTTTGCGGGGAGGTGAATCTTGTGCTTTCTGCATTTGCTCGCGTGTGGTTCTTTTCTGTTTAGTGTTGGAACTTCCCATGAGACTCAGAGCTCAAATGTCTGATTTTCCTTCTTTTCGATCCCTGTTTATAGGGAAGCAGGCGGAGCTGCCGGGTGCTCCTCTGTCATGGGTAACATGACACAGCCGGACAGCCAGGTCCTGGGAGGGAGGCCTCCTGCCCCCACTGCTGTCCCGCCATGCCTGTTCTCAGCACATGTCTCCTCACCAGTGACGAGGCCACTGCTTGCCAGCCGCTCGCCTTCCTCCTGCCAGGCTGTCCTGCCTCGTCAGCCTCCTCTTTCCACCTCAAGAAGTGTCTTGAAATACCTTGTCTGCAGATGACCTCTCTCCTGTTCCGGTGCCATGTGGGCCTCCCCAGCGGAGACGCTGGACACCTGGCCCTGACTGCCAGAGGTGTCTGCTTAGCTGTCAGAGGGCGGCGGCAGCTCCAGGACCCTCCCTGGCCCCTGCCCTGTTCATTCCTTGCTGCAATGTCATGGGTCTCAGGATGTGCTGAGCTCAGAGACCCCATGGGGCAACCTGGGATGGGGGCTGAGGAAGGCCTCTTGGAGGAGCCCTGAGGCGAGGCAGCCCTGGGGTGGGGTGGAGGAGGCTGTGATCAGCAGGGGCGGGGGCTGTCCCCTGCTCTGTGTGTCCCTGAGTGAGTTGGGGGGGGCTGTCCCCTGCTCTGTGTGTCCCTGAGTGAGTGGGGGGAGCTGTCCCCTGTTTTGTGTGTCCCTGAGTGAGAGTGGGGGGGCCGTCCCCTGTTCTATGTGTCCCTGAGTGGGGGGGG